>NW_028292421.1:0-5000 GCF_026168435.1 Sesamum indicum | reverse complement strand
ACCAATGGTATAGACGAATTCCTCACTTCATCTAAATGTGTAAAAGATTCTAGCCGCACTTAAAAGCCGAGTACTCTACCGTTGAGTTAGCAACCCGAAGAAAATATAGATTAAACAAAATTTCAACAAAGGGTGTATAGATACAATCAGAATCAAAATCGATTAAATTCAATTTAAACAAAGAGAAAGGAGATTATACGAGCTAATCAAACCATTGAGCTAACAAATCTAAAAAAAAAAGATTTTCTAATGGATTCGAAAGAGAAAAATGAATTGATTAGATGAAAATACAAGAAATTCTCAGATAAAAGAAAAAAATAGACAGAATTGAAAAAATGGGTAGAGCACCTCTTATGTTATCTACCTTTTTTCAATCAAAAAAACCTCTTGTATCAAAGAAAGCATCATTTGAATTTTGAATAAGGTAAAGTAAAAAACCTATGGGACGGAAATAAATAGACCCGGTTTACTTATCACGATGAATTATATTTGTTCGATACACTGTTGTCAATATAAATGGCGAGAAAAGAATACAGTGGAAACAAAAAAGAAAATAAATTGCATTGAAATTGCAATTCAAAGAATTTCAATTTCACAATGCAATAATATTCAAAATTGTCTTGTATTGACACTACATATCTAATTTACATAGCTAAAAAAGTATAAATGGAGAAGAATTGAAAAAAAAAGATATCGGATTTTTTAGTCCATGATGTATTTCATCAATCTAAGTGGAATAAGCAAAGTGGATTCCTTGTTGGTTAGTCGAGTTCCAATGAAAACCACAGAAATGTCCGAATTTATAAGATCAATAAACTAAGGTTTTATCGTTCTAGACCATCGGATTCGACGGAAACAATGATAAATAGATACGAATACCCCAGAAGGGGGGGGGAAATCAAAAAAACAAGTCGAGAAAAATTATACAAAGTTATATACAAGCCGCTACCCCCCCTTGGTATTTCTTTAATTGAATTTCATTTGATTAGACGGAAGACGGAAGTTCCTTAAAAACTTCCGCTTTCTTTAAAAGATTCTGAACAGTTCCTGTGGGTTGAGCACCTTTTTCAAGGAAATCTAGAATAACAGGAACATTTAAATAAGTTTGATTCTTCATTGGATCATAAAAGCCCACTTTTCTAAGATCTTTTCCTTCTCTTCGGGATCGAACATCAATTGCAACGATTCGATAGACGGCTCATTGGGATAGATGTAGATGAACAATACCCCCCCTAGAACCGTATAGGAAGTTTTCTCCTCGTACGGCTCGAGAAAAATGATTTGATTCGAAGTTTTGTCTATGTATGCAATTCGAATAAATTAAATGACAAATGGGGCCTATAAAATCAATTAGACTATGATTTCAGTCTTTTTTTTCCTGAAAATGAAAAAGAAACCATTCGTACTCATAACTCAAGTTAGATAACTCTCAAATAGCTGAAAGGAAAAATCTTTAGTCAATTTCATTTATTGAGTGGTCTTTACCCCCTTTTGTTTGTCTCGTTTAAAATTCTATTTGGATTCTTTAGTCTGATCCAGTTATTGAGATTATCGAGACAATTAAAATGGTGTTTCCTTGTTCTTAGATCCTTTATCCTTATTTTAAATCATTGGGTTTAGACATTACTTCGGTGCTTCTTAATCCTTTCAAAATGGCAGCAACATACCCTTTTTTGATTTTTTCTATCAAAGAATCCTATGGACAGTTGATTCCCCAGTGATACACTTTGAATCGAAAAAGTTTGATCAATTCCAACAAGTTTTGCTTTTGAATTGGAAACTTGCTCGAATTGGATCCTTTCGATTTCTATAGATGAAAGATACATTTACGAAGTTGTTCCAATTGATTGATTGGCATTAACCCTAGATCCTTGCCCCCGAGAAATGAATTAATCCTTTCTACTCGAGCTCCATCGTGGACTATTTACAACCCAACAAAAAAGAAGGGGTTCAGGTGTAACAGAACAAACAATGTCGAGCCAAGAGCACCCTCATGCCTAGATAAATCGAAAATGGTGGATGTAAAAATCCACAACGGACCGTGTCCTTCAAGTCGCACGTTGCTTTCTACCACATCGTTTCAAACGAAGTTTTACCATAACATTCCTCTAATTTAATTTGGAACCGGTATGGAATTGATTCAATTATGGAATCATGAATAGTCATTGGTTCAGCTGTCCATAGACATGGTAATCTAGACTTTTTCTATGATATGTGGGACGATTTTTCTTAAAAAGTCTTAGCAAGACAGCATCTTTAACATACATAAATAATATCTAGATAATAGAAAGAAATAGCAATATATAAACGAATAACTTTTTGAATCTGCATCTTCAAGTGACTCAATAGGATAGATTAAATGATTTCCTACTTTTTGGAGTACCAAAGATTCCACTTCCAAGGAATCATTAAAAATATTTATTAAATATATTTATAATTTAAATTGAAAAAGTTTCCTATTTAGACATCATTATTTAATTTGATTTCATTTGAAGAAAACTGGACAATAAGCATCACGTTTGATCCTCATAGGAAGATAAGTCTTTCTTTTTTAATTGACTCATCACTGATTTAATCTAAAATAGATCAAAAAAAAGAAGAAATAAATCCCATTTTTTTCATTTTCATGAGATGTATAAAAAAACAATGGAAGTTAAGATTTGAATCTTTACTCTTTTCATCTGATTACGAAAATCAAAAAATAATAGGGAGGGGTTTTCGTATCTATCAGATAGACTGAACAGTTGTCACTGTTATAGATATTCTATAATATAGAATTGAAATAATTTCAGTTTAAATAATTTAAGGGATCGCAAATGTTTTTCACAAAAACCAAAAAATTATTGTCATTGAAATAGAACGATACATACCATATAAGCTAAACATTTCCCCATTTTATATGATTCTATCATATGTATTTTCTTTAACATGGGGTTGAGTAATATTTCAATAATTGACTCTTGTGATAAAGTGAATAAAATAAAAGGGATAGGATAAATCACCCCTGCCTCAATCGTTACATAGATTTCCAATTTTTCATTAGAACCAAACACGAAATACCTAAATAAAATGAGATTCAAAGAAAAAATATTGGCTCCATAACATATTTCTATATGATATGGAACTTGATCATTTGTTAATGAGATTCGAAGAGACACGGGTAATTAAATTAATATGGATTAACTCCTATCCACTCCCCTACTTCTTTCTATGGGAATAATGGAGCATAAAAAAATGGATATGCGCTGGGACGGAAGGATTCGAACCTCCGAATAGCGGGATCAAAACCCGGTGCCTTACCACTTGGCCACGCCCCATTTCAATTTCTAATCTACACTAAGAAACAATAATATTGGTATTGGTTGTTTGTCAACTCCAGTCCAAATATCTATATATCTATAGAATAGATTGGTACTAGGATTTTGATACATATAGATATAGAATTCAACTTAATTTATTGATCATTACATAGAATTCAAGTAAGATATTGTATGAAAGTATGATTTCTTCTATTCTCCTTTGAGAATTGGAGGATTTTTGGTTGGGTGGGTTCAAAGAAAAAGAAGGATTTTTTGTCTAGCTTACTTACTTTCTTCCTTTTTCCTTATATCAAAAACTCAATCAAAGTGCAATTATCTCCAAGAACAAAATGTCTGTTATGCTTAATATCGTTAGTTTGATCTGTATTTGTATTAATTCTGCCCTTTATCCGAGTAGTTTTGTCTTCGGCAAATTGCCAGAAGCCTATGCTTTTTTGAATCCAATCGTAGATGTTATGCCAGTCATACCTGTGCTTTTTTTTCTCTTAGCTTTTGTTTGGCAAGCTGCTGTAAGTTTTCGATGAGATCCTTAATAATAATATCTTAGAAAATGCATGATTTCTTCGAGAAAAAATTCTAACAATTGAAAAATCAGATAAGTTTTAGAGTATGAACCCTCGATTCGCACACTGAAATTCTTGGATAGGCGCCATAAATCAGGCTTACCCCCACTTCCTCCCTTTTGACCCTTTTCCAGTGAAAGACCCTAACCCTATTAGGGTCTCCCACAATATCTAATTTGGATATAAACGAAAATTTTTTTTAATGAAAAACAAATGAATTTGTGATAATTCATTTCTATTTCTAGAAAAAAACCTCATTTCTTGGTGTCAAAATAGGATATGTGGTAGAAAAATGGAAGATCTACTCTCTTTTTTTTTCCAAAAAATCATCTTGGAGATTGTGTAATGCTTACTCTGAAACTCTTCGTTTATACCGTAGTGATATTTTTTGTTTCTCTCTTTATCTTTGGATTCCTATCTAATGATCCGGGGCGTAATCCTGGACGTGAAGAATAAAATCCAAAGGGTTTTTTCCTTGGTTAATTTTCAAATTTTCTTAGGATTTTATCTATTCCACACGTTTAACTAAGATTTTCAAAATTTGAAAAAAAAAAATAAATCAAGTCATCAACGGAAACGGAAAGAGAGGGATTCGAACCCTCGGTACGAATAACTCGTACAACGGATTAGCAATCCGACGCTTTAGTCCACTCAGCCATCTCTCCCAATTGAAAAAGATAATTACTACATTACACATAATGTAAGGAGTCTTTCTTTCTCTCTCTTCTTTCTCTATTCTATTATATATAGAGAGATCCACAAATCAGGAAATTCCTTTATCTAAAAGAGGGGCTCGAACGCGCCAACAATTGAACTAAAGAAAAATAAGGAAGACCTCTTTGTGTTGATTTTGTTCGAAAGGCCCTTCTTATTCTGATGGCCTGGCCTGGTCAGTACCTAGCCGGGCCTTTTTTTTGTTCCAAGGAATTATAGATAATATACTAATTTATCTGATATCTGATTTGAAAACAAAATACTTGTTTTTTTATTATATTATTATATTCAATTGAATATTTTATATTCAAGCAACAACAAAAAGAAGAAAGACTATTTACATTCTTTTTGTTGTTAAATTTTATTTTCATTTTCTGAACTAAAAAATAAACTAGCGATTTTT
>NW_028292420.1:12500-17500 GCF_026168435.1 Sesamum indicum | reverse complement strand
AGACCCTAATAGGGTTAGGGTCTTTCACTGGAAAAGGGTCAAAAGGGAGGAAGTGGGGGTAAGCCTGATTTATGGCGCCTATCCAAGAATTTCAGTGTGCGAATCGAGGGTTCATACTCTAAAACTTATCTGATTTTTCAATTGTTAGAATTTTTTCTCGAAGAAATCATGCATTTTCTAAGATATTATTATTAAGGATCTCATCGAAAACTTACAGCAGCTTGCCAAACAAAAGCTAAGAGAAAAAAAAGCACAGGTATGACTGGCATAACATCTACGATTGGATTCAAAAAAGCATAGGCTTCTGGCAATTTGCCGAAGACAAAACTACTCGGATAAAGGGCAGAATTAATACAAATACAGATCAAACTAACGATATTAAGCATAACAGACATTTTGTTCTTGGAGATAATTGCACTTTGATTGAGTTTTTGATATAAGGAAAAAGGAAGAAAGTAAGTAAGCTAGACAAAAAATCCTTCTTTTTCTTTGAACCCACCCAACCAAAAATCCTCCAATTCTCAAAGGAGAATAGAAGAAATCATACTTTCATACAATATCTTACTTGAATTCTATGTAATGATCAATAAATTAAGTTGAATTCTATATCTATATGTATCAAAATCCTAGTACCAATCTATTCTATAGATATATAGATATTTGGACTGGAGTTGACAAACAACCAATACCAATATTATTGTTTCTTAGTGTAGATTAGAAATTGAAATGGGGCGTGGCCAAGTGGTAAGGCACCGGGTTTTGATCCCGCTATTCGGAGGTTCGAATCCTTCCGTCCCAGCGCATATCCATTTTTTTATGCTCCATTATTCCCATAGAAAGAAGTAGGGGAGTGGATAGGAGTTAATCCATATTAATTTAATTACCCGTGTCTCTTCGAATCTCATTAACAAATGATCAAGTTCCATATCATATAGAAATATGTTATGGAGCCAATATTTTTTCTTTGAATCTCATTTTATTTAGGTATTTCGTGTTTGGTTCTAATGAAAAATTGGAAATCTATGTAACGATTGAGGCAGGGGTGATTTATCCTATCCCTTTTATTTTATTCACTTTATCACAAGAGTCAATTATTGAAATATTACTCAACCCCATGTTAAAGAAAATACATATGATAGAATCATATAAAATGGGGAAATGTTTAGCTTATATGGTATGTATCGTTCTATTTCAATGACAATAATTTTTTGGTTTTTGTGAAAAACATTTGCGATCCCTTAAATTATTTAAACTGAAATTATTTCAATTCTATATTATAGAATATCTATAACAGTGACAACTGTTCAGTCTATCTGATAGATACGAAAACCCCTCCCTATTATTTTTTGATTTTCGTAATCAGATGAAAAGAGTAAAGATTCAAATCTTAACTTCCATTGTTTTTTTATACATCTCATGAAAATGAAAAAAATGGGATTTATTTCTTCTTTTTTTTGATCTATTTTAGATTAAATCAGTGATGAGTCAATTAAAAAAGAAAGACTTATCTTCCTATGAGGATCAAACGTGATGCTTATTGTCCAGTTTTCTTCAAATGAAATCAAATTAAATAATGATGTCTAAATAGGAAACTTTTTCAATTTAAATTATAAATATATTTAATAAATATTTTTAATGATTCCTTGGAAGTGGAATCTTTGGTACTCCAAAAAGTAGGAAATCATTTAATCTATCCTATTGAGTCACTTGAAGATGCAGATTCAAAAAGTTATTCGTTTATATATTGCTATTTCTTTCTATTATCTAGATATTATTTATGTATGTTAAAGATGCTGTCTTGCTAAGACTTTTTAAGAAAAATCGTCCCACATATCATAGAAAAAGTCTAGATTACCATGTCTATGGACAGCTGTAACCAATGACTATTCATGATTCCATAATTGAATCAATTCCATACCGGTTCCAAATTAAATTAGAGGAATGTTATGGTAAAACTTCGTTTGAAACGATGTGGTAGAAAGCAACGTGCGACTTGAAGGACACGGTCCGTTGTGGATTTTTACATCCACCATTTTCGATTTATCTAGGCATGAGGGTGCTCTTGGCTCGACATTGTTTGTTCTGTTACACCTGAACCCCTTCTTTTTTGTTGGGTTGTAAATAGTCCACGATGGAGCTCGAGTAGAAAGGATTAATTCATTTCTCGGGGGCAAGGATCTAGGGTTAATGCCAATCAATCAATTGGAACAACTTCGTAAATGTATCTTTCATCTATAGAAATCGAAAGGATCCAATTCGAGCAAGTTTCCAATTCAAAAGCAAAACTTGTTGGAATTGATCAAACTTTTTCGATTCAAAGTGTATCACTGGGGAATCAACTGTCCATAGGATTCTTTGATAGAAAAAATCAAAAAAGGGTATGTTGCTGCCATTTTGAAAGGATTAAGAAGCACCGAAGTAATGTCTAAACCCAATGATTTAAAATAAGGATAAAGGATCTAAGAACAAGGAAACACCATTTTAATTGTCTCGATAATCTCAATAACTGGATCAGACTAAAGAATCCAAATAGAATTTTAAACGAGACAAACAAAAGGGGGTAAAGACCACTCAATAAATGAAATTGACTAAAGATTTTTCCTTTCAGCTATTTGAGAGTTATCTAACTTGAGTTATGAGTACGAATGGTTTCTTTTTCATTTTCAGGAAAAAAAAGACTGAAATCATAGTCTAATTGATTTTATAGGCCCCATTTGTCATTTAATTTATTCGAATTGCATACATAGACAAAACTTCGAATCAAATCATTTTTCTCGAGCCGTACGAGGAGAAAACTTCCTATACGGTTCTAGGGGGGGTATTGTTCATCTACATCTATCCCAATGAGCCGTCTATCGAATCGTTGCAATTGATGTTCGATCCCGAAGAGAAGGAAAAGATCTTAGAAAAGTGGGCTTTTATGATCCAATGAAGAATCAAACTTATTTAAATGTTCCTGTTATTCTAGATTTCCTTGAAAAAGGTGCTCAACCCACAGGAACTGTTCAGAATCTTTTAAAGAAAGCGGAAGTTTTTAAGGAACTTCCGTCTTCCGTCTAATCAAATGAAATTCAATTAAAGAAATACCAAGGGGGGGTAGCGGCTTGTATATAACTTTGTATAATTTTTCTCGACTTGTTTTTTTGATTTCCCCCCCCCTTCTGGGGTATTCGTATCTATTTATCATTGTTTCCGTCGAATCCGATGGTCTAGAACGATAAAACCTTAGTTTATTGATCTTATAAATTCGGACATTTCTGTGGTTTTCATTGGAACTCGACTAACCAACAAGGAATCCACTTTGCTTATTCCACTTAGATTGATGAAATACATCATGGACTAAAAAATCCGATATCTTTTTTTTTCAATTCTTCTCCATTTATACTTTTTTAGCTATGTAAATTAGATATGTAGTGTCAATACAAGACAATTTTGAATATTATTGCATTGTGAAATTGAAATTCTTTGAATTGCAATTTCAATGCAATTTATTTTCTTTTTTGTTTCCACTGTATTCTTTTCTCGCCATTTATATTGACAACAGTGTATCGAACAAATATAATTCATCGTGATAAGTAAACCGGGTCTATTTATTTCCGTCCCATAGGTTTTTTACTTTACCTTATTCAAAATTCAAATGATGCTTTCTTTGATACAAGAGGTTTTTTTGATTGAAAAAAGGTAGATAACATAAGAGGTGCTCTACCCATTTTTTCAATTCTGTCTATTTTTTTCTTTTATCTGAGAATTTCTTGTATTTTCATCTAATCAATTCATTTTTCTCTTTCGAATCCATTAGAAAATCTTTTTTTTTTAGATTTGTTAGCTCAATGGTTTGATTAGCTCGTATAATCTCCTTTCTCTTTGTTTAAATTGAATTTAATCGATTTTGATTCTGATTGTATCTATACACCCTTTGTTGAAATTTTGTTTAATCTATATTTTCTTCGGGTTGCTAACTCAACGGTAGAGTACTCGGCTTTTAAGTGCGGCTAGAATCTTTTACACATTTAGATGAAGTGAGGAATTCGTCTATACCATTGGTAAAGTTTGAAGACCACGACTGATCCTGAAAGGGAATAAATGGAAAAAATAGCATGTCGTATCAATGGAGAGTTCTGAGGATATTTCATTCTTATCGGATCGGTACAAAACCTTGTTCGAATTCTTGGAACGGAACAAAATTTAGTTGGGTCGAATGAATAAATGGATAGGGGCCTTATGGCTTCAATTAATTATAAGAAAGAAAAAGCAACCAGCTTCTGTTCTTAATTTGAATAATTTCCCGATCTAATTATACGTTAAAAATAAATTAGTGCCTGATACGGGAAGGACTTCTCTCCCCATGAGTGGATTCTATATTTTTTTCATGAATCCTAACTATTGGCATTCTCTATTCTGGAATGGAGATGTGTGTGTAAAAGAAGCAGTATATTGATAAAGAAAGTTTTTTCCGAAATCAAAAGAGCGATTGGGTTTAAAAAATAAAAGATTTCTAACCATCTTGTTATCCTATCACATAGACGAATTAAATGAAATGAATGGAGAAAAAAGAGAGGGTAGAGAATCTGTTGATAAGTTTACTTGTCTCCGAGGTATCTATTCTAGTAGAATACCTTGTTTTGACTGTATCGCACTATGTATCATTTGATAACCCCCAAAATCTTCTACCTTTGATTCAAATCGAATTTCAAATGGAGGAAATCCAAAGATATTTACAGCTAGAGAGATCTCAACAACACGACTTCCTATATCCACTTATCTTTCAGGAGTATATTTATGCATTTGCTCATGATCGTGGTTTCGGTCGATCGATTTTGTCGGAAAATTCGGGTTATGACAATAAATCCAGTTTACTGATTGTGAAACGGTTAATTACTCGAATGTATCAACAGAATCATTTTATTATTTCTCCTAATGATTCTAACCAAAATCCATTTTGGGCGCGCAACAATGATTTGTATTCTCAAATCATATCAGAAGGGTTTGCTTTTATTGTG
>NW_028292419.1:15000-20000 GCF_026168435.1 Sesamum indicum | reverse complement strand
GGATAAAGGAACCGTGCGTTGATTGTCCTCTAAAGGTAAGTTTTCTTCTTCCTTATGTAAAAAGGGAATAAATAAATCAATCAAATTTCGGGAGGCTTCATGAAGTGCTTCTTTCGGAGTTAAACTCCCATTTGTCCATATTTCGAGAAAGAGTATCTCTTGTTTTTCATTCCCATTCCCATAGGAATGAATACTATGATTCACATTTCGAACAGGCATGAATACAGCATCTATAGGATAACTTCCATCTTGAAAGTTCTGTGGCATTTTTATAAGATATCCGCGATTTCTCTCGATTTCTAATCCAATACAAAAATGAATTGGTTCTGTCAAGCTAGCTATATGTTGTGTATTGTCAACGATTTCTACATAAGGTGGTAAGATGATATCTTGAGCAGTTACATATCCAGGACCCTTGACACAAATAGACGCGTCACAAGTTCCATATAGATTACTTCTCAATACAATTTCTTTCAAATTCATTAAAATTTCATGGACCGATTCTTGAATACCCGTTATAGTAGAATATTCATGGGGGACGTTCTCAGATTTTACACGTGTGATACATGTTCCTTCTATTTCTCCAAGCAAAGCTCTTCGCATGGCAATGCCTATTGTGTCGGCTTGGCCTTTCATAAGTGGAGACAGAATAAAGCGCCCATAATAAAGACGTTTACTGTCTGTTCTTGATTCAACACACTTCCACTGTAGTGTCCGAGTAGATACTGTTACTTTCTCTCGAACCATAGTAATATTTTTTAATTTGATTGAATTATTTATTTCTCTTGTTTCTCTGGAAATTTCTTCACTGTTCATTTCTACACACGTCTTTTTTTCGGAGGTCTACAGCCATTATGTGGCATAGGGGTTACATCCCGTACAAAAGTTAATAGTATACCACTTCTACGAATAGCTCGTAATGCTGCGTCTCTTCCGAGACCGGGACCTTTTATCATGACTTCGGCTCGTTGCATACCTTGATCCACTACTGTACGAATAGCATTTGATGCTGCAGTTTGAGCGGCAAAGGGTGTCCCTCTTCTCGTACCCTTGAATCCACAAGTACCGGCCGAGGACCAGGAAACCACCCGACCCCGGACATCTGTAACTGTGACAATGGTATTATTGAAACTTGCTTGAACATGAATAACTCCCTTTGGTATTCTACGTGCACTCTTACGTGAACCAATACGTACATTCCTACGTGAACCAGTTCTCGGTATAGCTTTGGCCATATTGTATCATCTCATAAGTATGAGTCAGAAATATATGGATATATCCATTTCATGTCAAAAGAGATTCTTTATTTGTACATTGAGCCCTTTAGCGAGTCTGACTATCCTTGTCTTTGTTTATGTCTCGGGTTGGAACAAATTACTATAATGCGCCCCCGCCTACGGATTAGTCGACATTTTTCACAAATTTTACGAACGGAAGCTCTTATTTTCATATTTGTCATTCCTTATCTTAATTCTGAATCTACTTCTTGGTAGAAAATAAGTTTCTTGCAATTTTTGATCTCGAATCGTATTGAATAAAAACCACCTAATCTTTCGAATCCTTGTTTCGGAGTCGATAAATTATACGTCCTCTGGTTGAATCATAACGACTTACTTCAATTTTGACTTTATCTCCTGGCAGTATCCGTATAAAACTACGTCGGATCTTTCCTGAAACATAACCTAGAATCAGATCTTCATTATCTAACCGAACCCGGAACATGCCATTTGGCAGCGATTCGGTAATTAAACCTTCATGAATCCATTTTTTTTCTTTCATTTCAGGTAAAGCCCCCTTGAAGTATCAACTAATGGAGGAGAAAAGATATTAGACAACTCACCCCCTTTCTTTTTTTTTTTACAAATAGGAAGAGGTTTCGGATCCCATTTGGATATTAAAAGGATTACCATATATAACACAAAATTTCTCCGCCGATTCCTTCTAGTCGAGCCTCCCGGTCTGTCATTATACCTCGCGAAGTAGAAAGAATTACAATTCCCATTCCACCTAAAATTCTAGGAATTCGTTGCGAGTTACAATAGATTCGTAGACCGGGTCGACTGATCCTTTTTAAATTTAAAAAATTTCTATAGGGTCTTTTCCTATTCCTTCTATGTCGCAAGGTTAAAACCAAAAAATATTTATTTTTTTCTTGATGTTTTCTGACGTTTTCGATATAAACCTTCTCGGAAAAGTATTTTAACAATATTTTCGGTAATATTAGTGGATGCTATGCGAACAACTCTTTTTTTATCCATATCAGCATTTCGTATAGAGGTTATTATCTCAGCAATAGTGTCTCTACCCATGATGAACTAAAATTATTGGTGCCTCAAAATTGGATATAATCAACATGTTTTTCTTTTTTCTTTATTGGTTTATGAATATGAATTTTTCAAGGTATATGCGTGAGACACAATCTACGAATTAATCTAGTTCTGAATTTATTTCTTTCAAATACGCAAAAGATATCGCGATCTCATTTTATTTTATAATACCTCGGGAGCTAATGAAACTATTTTAGTAAAATTTAATTGTCTCAATTCCCGGGGGATTGCACCAAAAATTCGAGTTCCTTTTGGATTTCCTTCTTGATCAATCACAACTGCAGCATTGTCATCATATCGTATTATCATACCGCTGTCACGTTTAAGTTCTTTACAGGTACGAACAATTACAGCTCGGACTACTTCTGATTTTTCTAGGGGCATATTTGGTACTGCTTCTTTGATCACAGCAACAATAACGTCACCAATATGAGCATATCGACGATTACTAGCTCCTATGATTCGAATACACATCAATTCTCGAGCCCCGCTGTTATCCGCTACATTTAAATGGGTCTGAGGTTGAATCATATCAATTTTTTAGTCTATTCTTCCAATGCAAAGGATGAAGAAAATAAAAGAAATATTGTTTGTCCAAAAAAAGAAACCTGCGGTTTTGTTTCATCCCCAAGACTCATTTCTGTCGGTTCTACATTTTTATCCTTTATCCCGAAATAATAAATTGAGTTCGTATAGGCATTTTGGATGCTGCTATTAAAATAGCCCTTCTAGCTATATTTTCGGTTACTCCACCCATTTCATATAGTATTCGCCCCGGTTTAACAACAGCTACCCAATATTCAGGGGATCCTTTTCCCGAACCCATACGTGTTTCAGCAGGTCTTACTGTAACTGGTTTGTCTGGAAATATACGGACCCATATTTTTCCACCACGGCGTGCATTTCGTGTCATTGCTCGTCGACCTGCTTCGATTTGTCTAGATGTGATCCAAGCAGGTTCAAGTGCCTGAAGAGCATATTTACCGAAACAAATATGATTACCGCGATAAGATATTCCCTTCATTCTTCCTCTATGTTGTTTACGAAATCTAGTTCTTTTGGGGTTATAGTTGATGGTTGTTTCGGAATTCCATCTCTACTACAGAACTGGACGTGAGAGTTTCTTCTCATCCAGCTCCTCACGAATAAAAAGGATTCAAAATTGAATTTGAATTAATTTGAATAGATATTAGAACATTTTTATAAAAAATTTGATAAATAATAGTTTTTTTTTTCTAACGTTCTAATAAATCTTTATTTTGTTTTGTCCTTTATCCAAGTTTACCAATTCAAAAAAAAAAGAAAGTTTTCGCGGGCGAATATTTACTCCTGCAATCTCTATTTCAGTCGTAGCACTTGTTCGTGACTTCTCAGAATAGATGAATTGATTTCTGGTTCATTTCGCCATCCCGACTAGTGAATCAGTAAGATTCATTTGTTCAATAAAATCTTTTGCATTCACAGGTTTCATCGTTCCCACCGCTTCGTACTTAATGGTTAGGTCAGAATTTTCCAACGGAGCTCATAATCCAATTTATTCTTGAGTCAACCTTCTTAGTCTTTATTGGCTCGAAGCTCTTGATTTTTTTCTTCTATACGAAAGATTCATTTAATATTTCATTATGGATGAATCAATTAGTATTGATGCTTTATTACACTGTCTTTTATGAGATGACTCATAGACCTTACATATTGGAATTCTATATCATAGATATTCTTTTTCTCTCTTTCTCTCATCCTTCCAGTTATCCACACCTTTCTTCTGTATTTTGCTTTAAACTTAGAATGAAAGTTTATTCAAAAAAAAATGCAGTTGCTACAAAGATATGACCGATTTATCATATCTTGACTGGTTCTTTAGATCCAGATAATACGAAGTGATGAGTTGGTTTTCATACTACTGGGCCGGTCTTTTTTTAATCCTAACCCTAAAAAAACCAACGAGTCACACACTAAGCATAGCAATTATATCAAAAAAAAGGTCAATCGAATTTTTATTCAACCCTATAGAATTAAGAATTTCTTTGATTGGTTAGAAAAAGAATGAACGAGTTCCCCTTTTTTTGTTCAATCAATGCATAAAAGGGATAGACAATTAAAGTTTTCTTATTCCTCTTCCTTGTCTATAAAAATCCAAATTTTGATGCCTAATACCCCATAGATAGTCCGAACTGTATAGGAACAATAATCAATTTTAGCTCGAATGGTTTGTAGGGGAACCCTACCCTCTCTGATCCATTCGACACGTGCAATTTCTTTTCCGTCGATACGCCCTGCAATTTGTACTTGAATTCCTTTTGTATCTGCTTGTTCAGTTAATTCAATAGCCTTTTTCATTGCTTTTCGAAATGAAACTCTATTCTTTAATTGTCCGGCTATAAATTCTGCAAGAATATTAGGGTTTCCGTAAGGTTTTGCAATTCTTGTGATAGCAATGTTAAGTTTTCGATTCACATAATGAAATTCTTTTTGTAGATTCATCTGTAATTCTTCGACTCCTCGCGGTCTACTTTCGATTAATAACTTTGGGAATCCCATAAAGATTATGACCTGGATCAAATCGATTCTTTTTTGAATCTCTATACGTGCAATTCCCTCGGCACCGGAGGATATTTTCATATTCTTTTGGACATAATTTTTGATAAAATCTCTTATTTTTTGATCTTCTTGTAG
>NW_028292418.1:12500-17500 GCF_026168435.1 Sesamum indicum | reverse complement strand
TTTGAATGATCCTGTATTAAGAGCTAAATTGGCTAAAGGTATGGGTCATAATTATTACGGAGAACCCGCATGGCCCAATGATCTTTTATATATTTTTCCAGTAGTAATTCTAGGTACTATTGCATGTAACGTAGGCTTAGCGGTTCTAGAACCATCAATGATTGGTGAACCGGCAGATCCATTTGCAACCCCTTTGGAAATATTACCTGAATGGTATTTCTTTCCCGTATTTCAAATACTTCGTACAGTACCCAATAAATTATTGGGTGTTCTTTTAATGGTTTCAGTACCTGCGGGATTATTAACAGTACCCTTTTTAGAGAATGTTAATAAATTCCAAAATCCATTTCGCCGTCCAGTAGCGACAACCGTCTTTTTGATTGGTACCGCAGTCGCTCTTTGGTTGGGTATTGGTGCAACATTACCTATTGATAAATCCCTAACTTTAGGTCTTTTTTAATTTGATTCAATTGTAAAATAACACGACGTGTGTATCTAGGGAATAGTCGCTTCAAAGCGAATTCTCCCTAGATACATCTATTGAATAAAATTCTGAATTTCTTTCGAATATATGAATTGTGCTACAGATTCAAAACCTATTTTCATCTTAATTAAAAAAGACGAAAAAAAATCCAATAGATTTAAAGCTTCTTTTTTGGTAAATCAATTGCGAAATGTTTTTCTAGAATGCCCCATATCTCTTTTACATCTTCTAGGCGAAAATGTTCAATTTTCATAAGATCTTCTTGACTGTTATTCAAAAGGTCCAATAATGTATATATATTGGACCTTTTGAGGCAATTATAGACCCTGGGAGACAATTCGGATTGATCAATAAAAATCGATTTCAATGCTATTTTGTTTTTGTTTTTTCTGAGTTTATCCAATTTATCGTGAAAAGTAAAAGGGGATAAAGGAACCGTGCGTTGATTGTCCTCTAAAGGTAAGTTTTCTTCTTCCTTATGTAAAAAGGGAATAAATAAATCAATCAAATTTCGGGAGGCTTCATGAAGTGCTTCTTTCGGAGTTAAACTCCCATTTGTCCATATTTCGAGAAAGAGTATCTCTTGTTTTTCATTCCCATTCCCATAGGAATGAATACTATGATTCACATTTCGAACAGGCATGAATACAGCATCTATAGGATAACTTCCATCTTGAAAGTTCTGTGGCATTTTTATAAGATATCCGCGATTTCTCTCGATTTCTAATCCAATACAAAAATGAATTGGTTCTGTCAAGCTAGCTATATGTTGTGTATTGTCAACGATTTCTACATAAGGTGGTAAGATGATATCTTGAGCAGTTACATATCCAGGACCCTTGACACAAATAGACGCGTCACAAGTTCCATATAGATTACTTCTCAATACAATTTCTTTCAAATTCATTAAAATTTCATGGACCGATTCTTGAATACCCGTTATAGTAGAATATTCATGGGGGACGTTCTCAGATTTTACACGTGTGATACATGTTCCTTCTATTTCTCCAAGCAAAGCTCTTCGCATGGCAATGCCTATTGTGTCGGCTTGGCCTTTCATAAGTGGAGACAGAATAAAGCGCCCATAATAAAGACGTTTACTGTCTGTTCTTGATTCAACACACTTCCACTGTAGTGTCCGAGTAGATACTGTTACTTTCTCTCGAACCATAGTAATATTTTTTAATTTGATTGAATTATTTATTTCTCTTGTTTCTCTGGAAATTTCTTCACTGTTCATTTCTACACACGTCTTTTTTTCGGAGGTCTACAGCCATTATGTGGCATAGGGGTTACATCCCGTACAAAAGTTAATAGTATACCACTTCTACGAATAGCTCGTAATGCTGCGTCTCTTCCGAGACCGGGACCTTTTATCATGACTTCGGCTCGTTGCATACCTTGATCCACTACTGTACGAATAGCATTTGATGCTGCAGTTTGAGCGGCAAAGGGTGTCCCTCTTCTCGTACCCTTGAATCCACAAGTACCGGCCGAGGACCAGGAAACCACCCGACCCCGGACATCTGTAACTGTGACAATGGTATTATTGAAACTTGCTTGAACATGAATAACTCCCTTTGGTATTCTACGTGCACTCTTACGTGAACCAATACGTACATTCCTACGTGAACCAGTTCTCGGTATAGCTTTGGCCATATTGTATCATCTCATAAGTATGAGTCAGAAATATATGGATATATCCATTTCATGTCAAAAGAGATTCTTTATTTGTACATTGAGCCCTTTAGCGAGTCTGACTATCCTTGTCTTTGTTTATGTCTCGGGTTGGAACAAATTACTATAATGCGCCCCCGCCTACGGATTAGTCGACATTTTTCACAAATTTTACGAACGGAAGCTCTTATTTTCATATTTGTCATTCCTTATCTTAATTCTGAATCTACTTCTTGGTAGAAAATAAGTTTCTTGCAATTTTTGATCTCGAATCGTATTGAATAAAAACCACCTAATCTTTCGAATCCTTGTTTCGGAGTCGATAAATTATACGTCCTCTGGTTGAATCATAACGACTTACTTCAATTTTGACTTTATCTCCTGGCAGTATCCGTATAAAACTACGTCGGATCTTTCCTGAAACATAACCTAGAATCAGATCTTCATTATCTAACCGAACCCGGAACATGCCATTTGGCAGCGATTCGGTAATTAAACCTTCATGAATCCATTTTTTTTCTTTCATTTCAGGTAAAGCCCCCTTGAAGTATCAACTAATGGAGGAGAAAAGATATTAGACAACTCACCCCCTTTCTTTTTTTTTTTACAAATAGGAAGAGGTTTCGGATCCCATTTGGATATTAAAAGGATTACCATATATAACACAAAATTTCTCCGCCGATTCCTTCTAGTCGAGCCTCCCGGTCTGTCATTATACCTCGCGAAGTAGAAAGAATTACAATTCCCATTCCACCTAAAATTCTAGGAATTCGTTGCGAGTTACAATAGATTCGTAGACCGGGTCGACTGATCCTTTTTAAATTTAAAAAATTTCTATAGGGTCTTTTCCTATTCCTTCTATGTCGCAAGGTTAAAACCAAAAAATATTTATTTTTTTCTTGATGTTTTCTGACGTTTTCGATAAAACCTTCTCGGAAAAGTATTTTAACAATATTTTCGGTAATATTAGTGGATGCTATGCGAACAACTCTTTTTTTATCCATATCAGCATTTCGTATAGAGGTTATTATCTCAGCAATAGTGTCTCTACCCATGATGAACTAAAATTATTGGTGCCTCAAAATTGGATATAATCAACATGTTTTTCTTTTTTCTTTATTGGTTTATGAATATGAATTTTTCAAGGTATATGCGTGAGACACAATCTACGAATTAATCTAGTTCTGAATTTATTTCTTTCAAATACGCAAAAGATATCGCGATCTCATTTTATTTTATAATACCTCGGGAGCTAATGAAACTATTTTAGTAAAATTTAATTGTCTCAATTCCCGGGGGATTGCACCAAAAATTCGAGTTCCTTTTGGATTTCCTTCTTGATCAATCACAACTGCAGCATTGTCATCATATCGTATTATCATACCGCTGTCACGTTTAAGTTCTTTACAGGTACGAACAATTACAGCTCGGACTACTTCTGATTTTTCTAGGGGCATATTTGGTACTGCTTCTTTGATCACAGCAACAATAACGTCACCAATATGAGCATATCGACGATTACTAGCTCCTATGATTCGAATACACATCAATTCTCGAGCCCCGCTGTTATCCGCTACATTTAAATGGGTCTGAGGTTGAATCATATCAATTTTTTAGTCTATTCTTCCAATGCAAAGGATGAAGAAAATAAAAGAAATATTGTTTGTCCAAAAAAAGAAACCTGCGGTTTTGTTTCATCCCCAAGACTCATTTCTGTCGGTTCTACATTTTTATCCTTTATCCCGAAATAATAAATTGAGTTCGTATAGGCATTTTGGATGCTGCTATTAAAATAGCCCTTCTAGCTATATTTTCGGTTACTCCACCCATTTCATATAGTATTCGCCCCGGTTTAACAACAGCTACCCAATATTCAGGGGATCCTTTTCCCGAACCCATACGTGTTTCAGCAGGTCTTACTGTAACTGGTTTGTCTGGAAATATACGGACCCATATTTTTCCACCACGGCGTGCATTTCGTGTCATTGCTCGTCGACCTGCTTCGATTTGTCTAGATGTGATCCAAGCAGGTTCAAGTGCCTGAAGAGCATATTTACCGAAACAAATATGATTACCGCGATAAGATATTCCCTTCATTCTTCCTCTATGTTGTTTACGAAATCTAGTTCTTTTGGGGTTATAGTTGATGGTTGTTTCGGAATTCCATCTCTACTACAGAACTGGACGTGAGAGTTTCTTCTCATCCAGCTCCTCACGAATAAAAAGGATTCAAAATTGAATTTGAATTAATTTGAATAGATATTAGAACATTTTTATAAAAAATTTGATAAATAATAGTTTTTTTTTTCTAACGTTCTAATAAATCTTTATTTTGTTTTGTCCTTTATCCAAGTTTACCAATTCAAAAAAAAAAGAAAGTTTTCGCGGGCGAATATTTACTCCTGCAATCTCTATTTCAGTCGTAGCACTTGTTCGTGACTTCTCAGAATAGATGAATTGATTTCTGGTTCATTTCGCCATCCCGACTAGTGAATCAGTAAGATTCATTTGTTCAATAAAATCTTTTGCATTCACAGGTTTCATCGTTCCCACCGCTTCGTACTTAATGGTTAGGTCAGAATTTTCCAACGGAGCTCATAATCCAATTTATTCTTGAGTCAACCTTCTTAGTCTTTATTGGCTCGAAGCTCTTGATTTTTTTCTTCTATACGAAAGATTCATTTAATATTTCATTATGGATGAATCAATTAGTATTGATGCTTTATTACACTGTCTTTTATGAGATGACTCATAGACCTTACATATTGGAATTCTATATCATAGATATTCTTTTTCTCTCTTTCTCTCATCCTTCCAGTTATCCACACCTTTCTTCTGT
>NW_028292417.1:0-2500 GCF_026168435.1 Sesamum indicum | reverse complement strand
AAAGATTCTAGCCGCACTTAAAAGCCGAGTACTCTACCGTTGAGTTAGCAACCCGAAGAAAATATAGATTAAACAAAATTTCAACAAAGGGTGTATAGATACAATCAGAATCAAAATCGATTAAATTCAATTTAAACAAAGAGAAAGGAGATTATACGAGCTAATCAAACCATTGAGCTAACAAATCTAAAAAAAAAAGATTTTCTAATGGATTCGAAAGAGAAAAATGAATTGATTAGATGAAAATACAAGAAATTCTCAGATAAAAGAAAAAAATAGACAGAATTGAAAAAATGGGTAGAGCACCTCTTATGTTATCTACCTTTTTTCAATCAAAAAAACCTCTTGTATCAAAGAAAGCATCATTTGAATTTTGAATAAGGTAAAGTAAAAAACCTATGGGACGGAAATAAATAGACCCGGTTTACTTATCACGATGAATTATATTTGTTCGATACACTGTTGTCAATATAAATGGCGAGAAAAGAATACAGTGGAAACAAAAAAGAAAATAAATTGCATTGAAATTGCAATTCAAAGAATTTCAATTTCACAATGCAATAATATTCAAAATTGTCTTGTATTGACACTACATATCTAATTTACATAGCTAAAAAAGTATAAATGGAGAAGAATTGAAAAAAAAAGATATCGGATTTTTTAGTCCATGATGTATTTCATCAATCTAAGTGGAATAAGCAAAGTGGATTCCTTGTTGGTTAGTCGAGTTCCAATGAAAACCACAGAAATGTCCGAATTTATAAGATCAATAAACTAAGGTTTTATCGTTCTAGACCATCGGATTCGACGGAAACAATGATAAATAGATACGAATACCCCAGAAGGGGGGGGGAAATCAAAAAAACAAGTCGAGAAAAATTATACAAAGTTATATACAAGCCGCTACCCCCCCTTGGTATTTCTTTAATTGAATTTCATTTGATTAGACGGAAGACGGAAGTTCCTTAAAAACTTCCGCTTTCTTTAAAAGATTCTGAACAGTTCCTGTGGGTTGAGCACCTTTTTCAAGGAAATCTAGAATAACAGGAACATTTAAATAAGTTTGATTCTTCATTGGATCATAAAAGCCCACTTTTCTAAGATCTTTTCCTTCTCTTCGGGATCGAACATCAATTGCAACGATTCGATAGACGGCTCATTGGGATAGATGTAGATGAACAATACCCCCCCTAGAACCGTATAGGAAGTTTTCTCCTCGTACGGCTCGAGAAAAATGATTTGATTCGAAGTTTTGTCTATGTATGCAATTCGAATAAATTAAATGACAAATGGGGCCTATAAAATCAATTAGACTATGATTTCAGTCTTTTTTTTCCTGAAAATGAAAAAGAAACCATTCGTACTCATAACTCAAGTTAGATAACTCTCAAATAGCTGAAAGGAAAAATCTTTAGTCAATTTCATTTATTGAGTGGTCTTTACCCCCTTTTGTTTGTCTCGTTTAAAATTCTATTTGGATTCTTTAGTCTGATCCAGTTATTGAGATTATCGAGACAATTAAAATGGTGTTTCCTTGTTCTTAGATCCTTTATCCTTATTTTAAATCATTGGGTTTAGACATTACTTCGGTGCTTCTTAATCCTTTCAAAATGGCAGCAACATACCCTTTTTTGATTTTTTCTATCAAAGAATCCTATGGACAGTTGATTCCCCAGTGATACACTTTGAATCGAAAAAGTTTGATCAATTCCAACAAGTTTTGCTTTTGAATTGGAAACTTGCTCGAATTGGATCCTTTCGATTTCTATAGATGAAAGATACATTTACGAAGTTGTTCCAATTGATTGATTGGCATTAACCCTAGATCCTTGCCCCCGAGAAATGAATTAATCCTTTCTACTCGAGCTCCATCGTGGACTATTTACAACCCAACAAAAAAGAAGGGGTTCAGGTGTAACAGAACAAACAATGTCGAGCCAAGAGCACCCTCATGCCTAGATAAATCGAAAATGGTGGATGTAAAAATCCACAACGGACCGTGTCCTTCAAGTCGCACGTTGCTTTCTACCACATCGTTTCAAACGAAGTTTTACCATAACATTCCTCTAATTTAATTTGGAACCGGTATGGAATTGATTCAATTATGGAATCATGAATAGTCATTGGTTCAGCTGTCCATAGACATGGTAATCTAGACTTTTTCTATGATATGTGGGACGATTTTTCTTAAAAAGTCTTAGCAAGACAGCATCTTTAACATACATAAATAATATCTAGATAATAGAAAGAAATAGCAATATATAAACGAATAACTTTTTGAATCTGCATCTTCAAGTGACTCAATAGGATAGATTAAATGATTTCCTACTTTTTGGAGTACCAAAGATTCCACTTCCAAGGAATCATTAAAAATATTTATTAAATATATTTATAATTTAAATTGAAAAAGTTTCCTATTTAGACATCATTATTTAATTTGATTTCATTTGAAGAAAACTGGACAATAAGCATCACGTTTGATCCTCATAGGAAGATAAGT
>NW_028292416.1:22500-25191 GCF_026168435.1 Sesamum indicum | reverse complement strand
AACGATGTGGTAGAAAGCAACGTGCGACTTGAAGGACACGGTCCGTTGTGGATTTTTACATCCACCATTTTCGATTTATCTAGGCATGAGGGTGCTCTTGGCTCGACATTGTTTGTTCTGTTACACCTGAACCCCTTCTTTTTTGTTGGGTTGTAAATAGTCCACGATGGAGCTCGAGTAGAAAGGATTAATTCATTTCTCGGGGGCAAGGATCTAGGGTTAATGCCAATCAATCAATTGGAACAACTTCGTAAATGTATCTTTCATCTATAGAAATCGAAAGGATCCAATTCGAGCAAGTTTCCAATTCAAAAGCAAAACTTGTTGGAATTGATCAAACTTTTTCGATTCAAAGTGTATCACTGGGGAATCAACTGTCCATAGGATTCTTTGATAGAAAAAATCAAAAAAGGGTATGTTGCTGCCATTTTGAAAGGATTAAGAAGCACCGAAGTAATGTCTAAACCCAATGATTTAAAATAAGGATAAAGGATCTAAGAACAAGGAAACACCATTTTAATTGTCTCGATAATCTCAATAACTGGATCAGACTAAAGAATCCAAATAGAATTTTAAACGAGACAAACAAAAGGGGGTAAAGACCACTCAATAAATGAAATTGACTAAAGATTTTTCCTTTCAGCTATTTGAGAGTTATCTAACTTGAGTTATGAGTACGAATGGTTTCTTTTTCATTTTCAGGAAAAAAAAGACTGAAATCATAGTCTAATTGATTTTATAGGCCCCATTTGTCATTTAATTTATTCGAATTGCATACATAGACAAAACTTCGAATCAAATCATTTTTCTCGAGCCGTACGAGGAGAAAACTTCCTATACGGTTCTAGGGGGGGTATTGTTCATCTACATCTATCCCAATGAGCCGTCTATCGAATCGTTGCAATTGATGTTCGATCCCGAAGAGAAGGAAAAGATCTTAGAAAAGTGGGCTTTTATGATCCAATGAAGAATCAAACTTATTTAAATGTTCCTGTTATTCTAGATTTCCTTGAAAAAGGTGCTCAACCCACAGGAACTGTTCAGAATCTTTTAAAGAAAGCGGAAGTTTTTAAGGAACTTCCGTCTTCCGTCTAATCAAATGAAATTCAATTAAAGAAATACCAAGGGGGGGTAGCGGCTTGTATATAACTTTGTATAATTTTTCTCGACTTGTTTTTTTGATTTCCCCCCCCCTTCTGGGGTATTCGTATCTATTTATCATTGTTTCCGTCGAATCCGATGGTCTAGAACGATAAAACCTTAGTTTATTGATCTTATAAATTCGGACATTTCTGTGGTTTTCATTGGAACTCGACTAACCAACAAGGAATCCACTTTGCTTATTCCACTTAGATTGATGAAATACATCATGGACTAAAAAATCCGATATCTTTTTTTTTCAATTCTTCTCCATTTATACTTTTTTAGCTATGTAAATTAGATATGTAGTGTCAATACAAGACAATTTTGAATATTATTGCATTGTGAAATTGAAATTCTTTGAATTGCAATTTCAATGCAATTTATTTTCTTTTTTGTTTCCACTGTATTCTTTTCTCGCCATTTATATTGACAACAGTGTATCGAACAAATATAATTCATCGTGATAAGTAAACCGGGTCTATTTATTTCCGTCCCATAGGTTTTTTACTTTACCTTATTCAAAATTCAAATGATGCTTTCTTTGATACAAGAGGTTTTTTTGATTGAAAAAAGGTAGATAACATAAGAGGTGCTCTACCCATTTTTTCAATTCTGTCTATTTTTTTCTTTTATCTGAGAATTTCTTGTATTTTCATCTAATCAATTCATTTTTCTCTTTCGAATCCATTAGAAAATCTTTTTTTTTTAGATTTGTTAGCTCAATGGTTTGATTAGCTCGTATAATCTCCTTTCTCTTTGTTTAAATTGAATTTAATCGATTTTGATTCTGATTGTATCTATACACCCTTTGTTGAAATTTTGTTTAATCTATATTTTCTTCGGGTTGCTAACTCAACGGTAGAGTACTCGGCTTTTAAGTGCGGCTAGAATCTTTTACACATTTAGATGAAGTGAGGAATTCGTCTATACCATTGGTAAAGTTTGAAGACCACGACTGATCCTGAAAGGGAATAAATGGAAAAAATAGCATGTCGTATCAATGGAGAGTTCTGAGGATATTTCATTCTTATCGGATCGGTACAAAACCTTGTTCGAATTCTTGGAACGGAACAAAATTTAGTTGGGTCGAATGAATAAATGGATAGGGGCCTTATGGCTTCAATTAATTATAAGAAAGAAAAAGCAACCAGCTTCTGTTCTTAATTTGAATAATTTCCCGATCTAATTATACGTTAAAAATAAATTAGTGCCTGATACGGGAAGGACTTCTCTCCCCATGAGTGGATTCTATATTTTTTTCATGAATCCTAACTATTGGCATTCTCTATTCTGGAATGGAGATGTGTGTGTAAAAGAAGCAGTATATTGATAAAGAAAGTTTTTTCCGAAATCAAAAGAGCGATTGGGTTTAAAAAATAAAAGATTTCTAACCATCTTGTTATCCTATCACATAGACGAATTAAATGAAATGAATGGAGAAAAAAGAGAGGGTAGAGAATCTGTTGATAAGTTTACTTGTCTCCGAGGTATCTATTCTAGTAGAATACCTTGTTTTGACTGTATCGCACTATGTATCATTTGATAACC
>NW_028292415.1:7500-10000 GCF_026168435.1 Sesamum indicum | reverse complement strand
GATTTTATTGAACAAATGAATCTTACTGATTCACTAGTCGGGATGGCGAAATGAACCAGAAATCAATTCATCTATTCTGAGAAGTCACGAACAAGTGCTACGACTGAAATAGAGATTGCAGGAGTAAATATTCGCCCGCGAAAACTTTCTTTTTTTTTTGAATTGGTAAACTTGGATAAAGGACAAAACAAAATAAAGATTTATTAGAACGTTAGAAAAAAAAAACTATTATTTATCAAATTTTTTATAAAAATGTTCTAATATCTATTCAAATTAATTCAAATTCAATTTTGAATCCTTTTTATTCGTGAGGAGCTGGATGAGAAGAAACTCTCACGTCCAGTTCTGTAGTAGAGATGGAATTCCGAAACAACCATCAACTATAACCCCAAAAGAACTAGATTTCGTAAACAACATAGAGGAAGAATGAAGGGAATATCTTATCGCGGTAATCATATTTGTTTCGGTAAATATGCTCTTCAGGCACTTGAACCTGCTTGGATCACATCTAGACAAATCGAAGCAGGTCGACGAGCAATGACACGAAATGCACGCCGTGGTGGAAAAATATGGGTCCGTATATTTCCAGACAAACCAGTTACAGTAAGACCTGCTGAAACACGTATGGGTTCGGGAAAAGGATCCCCTGAATATTGGGTAGCTGTTGTTAAACCGGGGCGAATACTATATGAAATGGGTGGAGTAACCGAAAATATAGCTAGAAGGGCTATTTTAATAGCAGCATCCAAAATGCCTATACGAACTCAATTTATTATTTCGGGATAAAGGATAAAAATGTAGAACCGACAGAAATGAGTCTTGGGGATGAAACAAAACCGCAGGTTTCTTTTTTTGGACAAACAATATTTCTTTTATTTTCTTCATCCTTTGCATTGGAAGAATAGACTAAAAAATTGATATGATTCAACCTCAGACCCATTTAAATGTAGCGGATAACAGCGGGGCTCGAGAATTGATGTGTATTCGAATCATAGGAGCTAGTAATCGTCGATATGCTCATATTGGTGACGTTATTGTTGCTGTGATCAAAGAAGCAGTACCAAATATGCCCCTAGAAAAATCAGAAGTAGTCCGAGCTGTAATTGTTCGTACCTGTAAAGAACTTAAACGTGACAGCGGTATGATAATACGATATGATGACAATGCTGCAGTTGTGATTGATCAAGAAGGAAATCCAAAAGGAACTCGAATTTTTGGTGCAATCCCCCGGGAATTGAGACAATTAAATTTTACTAAAATAGTTTCATTAGCTCCCGAGGTATTATAAAATAAAATGAGATCGCGATATCTTTTGCGTATTTGAAAGAAATAAATTCAGAACTAGATTAATTCGTAGATTGTGTCTCACGCATATACCTTGAAAAATTCATATTCATAAACCAATAAAGAAAAAAGAAAAACATGTTGATTATATCCAATTTTGAGGCACCAATAATTTTAGTTCATCATGGGTAGAGACACTATTGCTGAGATAATAACCTCTATACGAAATGCTGATATGGATAAAAAAAGAGTTGTTCGCATAGCATCCACTAATATTACCGAAAATATTGTTAAAATACTTTTCCGAGAAGGTTTTATCGAAAACGTCAGAAAACATCAAGAAAAAAATAAATATTTTTTGGTTTTAACCTTGCGACATAGAAGGAATAGGAAAAGACCCTATAGAAATTTTTTAAATTTAAAAAGGATCAGTCGACCCGGTCTACGAATCTATTGTAACTCGCAACGAATTCCTAGAATTTTAGGTGGAATGGGAATTGTAATTCTTTCTACTTCGCGAGGTATAATGACAGACCGGGAGGCTCGACTAGAAGGAATCGGCGGAGAAATTTTGTGTTATATATGGTAATCCTTTTAATATCCAAATGGGATCCGAAACCTCTTCCTATTTGTAAAAAAAAAAAGAAAGGGGGTGAGTTGTCTAATATCTTTTCTCCTCCATTAGTTGATACTTCAAGGGGGCTTTACCTGAAATGAAAGAAAAAAAATGGATTCATGAAGGTTTAATTACCGAATCGCTGCCAAATGGCATGTTCCGGGTTCGGTTAGATAATGAAGATCTGATTCTAGGTTATGTTTCAGGAAAGATCCGACGTAGTTTTATACGGATACTGCCAGGAGATAAAGTCAAAATTGAAGTAAGTCGTTATGATTCAACCAGAGGACGTATAATTTATCGACTCCGAAACAAGGATTCGAAAGATTAGGTGGTTTTTATTCAATACGATTCGAGATCAAAAATTGCAAGAAACTTATTTTCTACCAAGAAGTAGATTCAGAATTAAGATAAGGAATGACAAATATGAAAATAAGAGCTTCCGTTCGTAAAATTTGTGAAAAATGTCGACTAATCCGTAGGCGGGGGCGCATTATAGTAATTTGTTCCAACCCGAGACATAAACAAAGACAAGGATAGTCAGACTCGCTAAAGGGCTCAATGTACAAATAAAGAATCTCTTTTGACATGAAATGGATA
>NW_028292414.1:0-5000 GCF_026168435.1 Sesamum indicum | reverse complement strand
AAAGAATCGTAATAAATGCAAAGAAGAGGCATCTTTTACCCAATAGTGAAGAGTTTGAACCAAGATTTCCACATGGACAGGGTGGGGTATTAGTATATCTAACACAAAATTTAAATGTGAAAAATTGTCCTCTAAAAAGGGAAATATTGAATGAATTGATCGTAAATTCTGGGATTTTACTATCTTTTTCCCTTCTAGACAAGATATGAATTGTAGAGAAAATGGAATTTCCACAATAAAAGCAAACCCTTCTGATATGATTTGAGAATACAAATCATTGTTGCGCGCCCAAAATGGATTTTGGTTAGAATCATTAGGAGAAATAATAAAATGATTCTGTTGATACATTCGAGTAATTAACCGTTTCACAATCAGTAAACTGGATTTATTGTCATAACCCGAATTTTCCGACAAAATCGATCGACCGAAACCACGATCATGAGCAAATGCATAAATATACTCCTGAAAGATAAGTGGATATAGGAAGTCGTGTTGTTGAGATCTCTCTAGCTGTAAATATCTTTGGATTTCCTCCATTTGAAATTCGATTTGAATCAAAGGTAGAAGATTTTGGGGGTTATCAAATGATACATAGTGCGATACAGTCAAAACAAGGTATTCTACTAGAATAGATACCTCGGAGACAAGTAAACTTATCAACAGATTCTCTACCCTCTCTTTTTTCTCCATTCATTTCATTTAATTCGTCTATGTGATAGGATAACAAGATGGTTAGAAATCTTTTATTTTTTAAACCCAATCGCTCTTTTGATTTCGGAAAAAACTTTCTTTATCAATATACTGCTTCTTTTACACACACATCTCCATTCCAGAATAGAGAATGCCAATAGTTAGGATTCATGAAAAAAATATAGAATCCACTCATGGGGAGAGAAGTCCTTCCCGTATCAGGCACTAATTTATTTTTAACGTATAATTAGATCGGGAAATTATTCAAATTAAGAACAGAAGCTGGTTGCTTTTTCTTTCTTATAATTAATTGAAGCCATAAGGCCCCTATCCATTTATTCATTCGACCCAACTAAATTTTGTTCCGTTCCAAGAATTCGAACAAGGTTTTGTACCGATCCGATAAGAATGAAATATCCTCAGAACTCTCCATTGATACGACATGCTATTTTTTCCATTTATTCCCTTTCAGGATCAGTCGTGGTCTTCAAACTTTACCAATGGTATAGACGAATTCCTCACTTCATCTAAATGTGTAAAAGATTCTAGCCGCACTTAAAAGCCGAGTACTCTACCGTTGAGTTAGCAACCCGAAGAAAATATAGATTAAACAAAATTTCAACAAAGGGTGTATAGATACAATCAGAATCAAAATCGATTAAATTCAATTTAAACAAAGAGAAAGGAGATTATACGAGCTAATCAAACCATTGAGCTAACAAATCTAAAAAAAAAAGATTTTCTAATGGATTCGAAAGAGAAAAATGAATTGATTAGATGAAAATACAAGAAATTCTCAGATAAAAGAAAAAAATAGACAGAATTGAAAAAATGGGTAGAGCACCTCTTATGTTATCTACCTTTTTTCAATCAAAAAAACCTCTTGTATCAAAGAAAGCATCATTTGAATTTTGAATAAGGTAAAGTAAAAAACCTATGGGACGGAAATAAATAGACCCGGTTTACTTATCACGATGAATTATATTTGTTCGATACACTGTTGTCAATATAAATGGCGAGAAAAGAATACAGTGGAAACAAAAAAGAAAATAAATTGCATTGAAATTGCAATTCAAAGAATTTCAATTTCACAATGCAATAATATTCAAAATTGTCTTGTATTGACACTACATATCTAATTTACATAGCTAAAAAAGTATAAATGGAGAAGAATTGAAAAAAAAAGATATCGGATTTTTTAGTCCATGATGTATTTCATCAATCTAAGTGGAATAAGCAAAGTGGATTCCTTGTTGGTTAGTCGAGTTCCAATGAAAACCACAGAAATGTCCGAATTTATAAGATCAATAAACTAAGGTTTTATCGTTCTAGACCATCGGATTCGACGGAAACAATGATAAATAGATACGAATACCCCAGAAGGGGGGGGGAAATCAAAAAAACAAGTCGAGAAAAATTATACAAAGTTATATACAAGCCGCTACCCCCCCTTGGTATTTCTTTAATTGAATTTCATTTGATTAGACGGAAGACGGAAGTTCCTTAAAAACTTCCGCTTTCTTTAAAAGATTCTGAACAGTTCCTGTGGGTTGAGCACCTTTTTCAAGGAAATCTAGAATAACAGGAACATTTAAATAAGTTTGATTCTTCATTGGATCATAAAAGCCCACTTTTCTAAGATCTTTTCCTTCTCTTCGGGATCGAACATCAATTGCAACGATTCGATAGACGGCTCATTGGGATAGATGTAGATGAACAATACCCCCCCTAGAACCGTATAGGAAGTTTTCTCCTCGTACGGCTCGAGAAAAATGATTTGATTCGAAGTTTTGTCTATGTATGCAATTCGAATAAATTAAATGACAAATGGGGCCTATAAAATCAATTAGACTATGATTTCAGTCTTTTTTTTCCTGAAAATGAAAAAGAAACCATTCGTACTCATAACTCAAGTTAGATAACTCTCAAATAGCTGAAAGGAAAAATCTTTAGTCAATTTCATTTATTGAGTGGTCTTTACCCCCTTTTGTTTGTCTCGTTTAAAATTCTATTTGGATTCTTTAGTCTGATCCAGTTATTGAGATTATCGAGACAATTAAAATGGTGTTTCCTTGTTCTTAGATCCTTTATCCTTATTTTAAATCATTGGGTTTAGACATTACTTCGGTGCTTCTTAATCCTTTCAAAATGGCAGCAACATACCCTTTTTTGATTTTTTCTATCAAAGAATCCTATGGACAGTTGATTCCCCAGTGATACACTTTGAATCGAAAAAGTTTGATCAATTCCAACAAGTTTTGCTTTTGAATTGGAAACTTGCTCGAATTGGATCCTTTCGATTTCTATAGATGAAAGATACATTTACGAAGTTGTTCCAATTGATTGATTGGCATTAACCCTAGATCCTTGCCCCCGAGAAATGAATTAATCCTTTCTACTCGAGCTCCATCGTGGACTATTTACAACCCAACAAAAAAGAAGGGGTTCAGGTGTAACAGAACAAACAATGTCGAGCCAAGAGCACCCTCATGCCTAGATAAATCGAAAATGGTGGATGTAAAAATCCACAACGGACCGTGTCCTTCAAGTCGCACGTTGCTTTCTACCACATCGTTTCAAACGAAGTTTTACCATAACATTCCTCTAATTTAATTTGGAACCGGTATGGAATTGATTCAATTATGGAATCATGAATAGTCATTGGTTCAGCTGTCCATAGACATGGTAATCTAGACTTTTTCTATGATATGTGGGACGATTTTTCTTAAAAAGTCTTAGCAAGACAGCATCTTTAACATACATAAATAATATCTAGATAATAGAAAGAAATAGCAATATATAAACGAATAACTTTTTGAATCTGCATCTTCAAGTGACTCAATAGGATAGATTAAATGATTTCCTACTTTTTGGAGTACCAAAGATTCCACTTCCAAGGAATCATTAAAAATATTTATTAAATATATTTATAATTTAAATTGAAAAAGTTTCCTATTTAGACATCATTATTTAATTTGATTTCATTTGAAGAAAACTGGACAATAAGCATCACGTTTGATCCTCATAGGAAGATAAGTCTTTCTTTTTTAATTGACTCATCACTGATTTAATCTAAAATAGATCAAAAAAAAGAAGAAATAAATCCCATTTTTTTCATTTTCATGAGATGTATAAAAAAACAATGGAAGTTAAGATTTGAATCTTTACTCTTTTCATCTGATTACGAAAATCAAAAAATAATAGGGAGGGGTTTTCGTATCTATCAGATAGACTGAACAGTTGTCACTGTTATAGATATTCTATAATATAGAATTGAAATAATTTCAGTTTAAATAATTTAAGGGATCGCAAATGTTTTTCACAAAAACCAAAAAATTATTGTCATTGAAATAGAACGATACATACCATATAAGCTAAACATTTCCCCATTTTATATGATTCTATCATATGTATTTTCTTTAACATGGGGTTGAGTAATATTTCAATAATTGACTCTTGTGATAAAGTGAATAAAATAAAAGGGATAGGATAAATCACCCCTGCCTCAATCGTTACATAGATTTCCAATTTTTCATTAGAACCAAACACGAAATACCTAAATAAAATGAGATTCAAAGAAAAAATATTGGCTCCATAACATATTTCTATATGATATGGAACTTGATCATTTGTTAATGAGATTCGAAGAGACACGGGTAATTAAATTAATATGGATTAACTCCTATCCACTCCCCTACTTCTTTCTATGGGAATAATGGAGCATAAAAAAATGGATATGCGCTGGGACGGAAGGATTCGAACCTCCGAATAGCGGGATCAAAACCCGGTGCCTTACCACTTGGCCACGCCCCATTTCAATTTCTAATCTACACTAAGAAACAATAATATTGGTATTGGTTGTTTGTCAACTCCAGTCCAAATATCTATATATCTATAGAATAGATTGGTACTAGGATTTTGATACATATAGATATAGAATTCAACTTAATTTATTGATCATTACATAGAATTCAAGTAAGATATTGTATGAAAGTATGATTTCTTCTATTCTCCTTTGAGAATTGGAGGATTTTTGGTTGGGTGGGTTCAAAGAAAAAGAAGGATTTTTTGTCTAGCTTACTTACTTTCTTCCTTTTTCCTTATATCAAAAACTCAATCAAAGTGCAATTATCTCCAAGAACAAAATGTCTGTTATGCTTAATATCGTTAGTTTGATCTGTATTTGTATTAATTCTGCCCTTTATCCGAGTAGTTTTGTCTTCGGCAAATTGCCAGAAGCCTATGCTTTTTTGAATCCAATCGTAGATGTTATGCCAGTCATACCTGTGCTTTTTTTTCTCTTAGCTTTT
>NW_028292412.1:12500-15000 GCF_026168435.1 Sesamum indicum | reverse complement strand
GTTAGGATTAAAAAAAGACCGGCCCAGTAGTATGAAAACCAACTCATCACTTCGTATTATCTGGATCTAAAGAACCAGTCAAGATATGATAAATCGGTCATATCTTTGTAGCAACTGCATTTTTTTTTGAATAAACTTTCATTCTAAGTTTAAAGCAAAATACAGAAGAAAGGTGTGGATAACTGGAAGGATGAGAGAAAGAGAGAAAAAGAATATCTATGATATAGAATTCCAATATGTAAGGTCTATGAGTCATCTCATAAAAGACAGTGTAATAAAGCATCAATACTAATTGATTCATCCATAATGAAATATTAAATGAATCTTTCGTATAGAAGAAAAAAATCAAGAGCTTCGAGCCAATAAAGACTAAGAAGGTTGACTCAAGAATAAATTGGATTATGAGCTCCGTTGGAAAATTCTGACCTAACCATTAAGTACGAAGCGGTGGGAACGATGAAACCTGTGAATGCAAAAGATTTTATTGAACAAATGAATCTTACTGATTCACTAGTCGGGATGGCGAAATGAACCAGAAATCAATTCATCTATTCTGAGAAGTCACGAACAAGTGCTACGACTGAAATAGAGATTGCAGGAGTAAATATTCGCCCGCGAAAACTTTCTTTTTTTTTTGAATTGGTAAACTTGGATAAAGGACAAAACAAAATAAAGATTTATTAGAACGTTAGAAAAAAAAAACTATTATTTATCAAATTTTTTATAAAAATGTTCTAATATCTATTCAAATTAATTCAAATTCAATTTTGAATCCTTTTTATTCGTGAGGAGCTGGATGAGAAGAAACTCTCACGTCCAGTTCTGTAGTAGAGATGGAATTCCGAAACAACCATCAACTATAACCCCAAAAGAACTAGATTTCGTAAACAACATAGAGGAAGAATGAAGGGAATATCTTATCGCGGTAATCATATTTGTTTCGGTAAATATGCTCTTCAGGCACTTGAACCTGCTTGGATCACATCTAGACAAATCGAAGCAGGTCGACGAGCAATGACACGAAATGCACGCCGTGGTGGAAAAATATGGGTCCGTATATTTCCAGACAAACCAGTTACAGTAAGACCTGCTGAAACACGTATGGGTTCGGGAAAAGGATCCCCTGAATATTGGGTAGCTGTTGTTAAACCGGGGCGAATACTATATGAAATGGGTGGAGTAACCGAAAATATAGCTAGAAGGGCTATTTTAATAGCAGCATCCAAAATGCCTATACGAACTCAATTTATTATTTCGGGATAAAGGATAAAAATGTAGAACCGACAGAAATGAGTCTTGGGGATGAAACAAAACCGCAGGTTTCTTTTTTTGGACAAACAATATTTCTTTTATTTTCTTCATCCTTTGCATTGGAAGAATAGACTAAAAAATTGATATGATTCAACCTCAGACCCATTTAAATGTAGCGGATAACAGCGGGGCTCGAGAATTGATGTGTATTCGAATCATAGGAGCTAGTAATCGTCGATATGCTCATATTGGTGACGTTATTGTTGCTGTGATCAAAGAAGCAGTACCAAATATGCCCCTAGAAAAATCAGAAGTAGTCCGAGCTGTAATTGTTCGTACCTGTAAAGAACTTAAACGTGACAGCGGTATGATAATACGATATGATGACAATGCTGCAGTTGTGATTGATCAAGAAGGAAATCCAAAAGGAACTCGAATTTTTGGTGCAATCCCCCGGGAATTGAGACAATTAAATTTTACTAAAATAGTTTCATTAGCTCCCGAGGTATTATAAAATAAAATGAGATCGCGATATCTTTTGCGTATTTGAAAGAAATAAATTCAGAACTAGATTAATTCGTAGATTGTGTCTCACGCATATACCTTGAAAAATTCATATTCATAAACCAATAAAGAAAAAAGAAAAACATGTTGATTATATCCAATTTTGAGGCACCAATAATTTTAGTTCATCATGGGTAGAGACACTATTGCTGAGATAATAACCTCTATACGAAATGCTGATATGGATAAAAAAAGAGTTGTTCGCATAGCATCCACTAATATTACCGAAAATATTGTTAAAATACTTTTCCGAGAAGGTTTTATCGAAAACGTCAGAAAACATCAAGAAAAAAATAAATATTTTTTGGTTTTAACCTTGCGACATAGAAGGAATAGGAAAAGACCCTATAGAAATTTTTTAAATTTAAAAAGGATCAGTCGACCCGGTCTACGAATCTATTGTAACTCGCAACGAATTCCTAGAATTTTAGGTGGAATGGGAATTGTAATTCTTTCTACTTCGCGAGGTATAATGACAGACCGGGAGGCTCGACTAGAAGGAATCGGCGGAGAAATTTTGTGTTATATATGGTAATCCTTTTAATATCCAAATGGGATCCGAAACCTCTTCCTATTTGTAAAAAAAAAAAGAAAGGGGGTGAGTTGTCTAATATCTTTTCTCCTCCATTAGTTGATACTTCAAGGGGGCTTTACCTGAAATGAAAGAAAAAAAATGGATTCATGA
>NW_028292412.1:0-2500 GCF_026168435.1 Sesamum indicum | reverse complement strand
CGAAATCCCCCGCTCTTCGGGGATGTCCTCAGCGTCGAGGAACATGTACTAGGGTGTATGTGCGACTCGTTTAGATCATGAGCTGACACAAAAAAAGCAAGAAAACCGCTTTCCAGTATGAATGATCAGTACCAATGAATAGGATAGAATGGAAGAAGGAACTCCATTCGCTATCTAAAAATAAGCAAATCGATCCCTCTATTGTGTATAAAGTTTATGGTTTCCATTGGTGCAAACCCAATCACCTGAATTTAAGATGAGAAGCAATTCTCCATTGGTAGCAAATGGTTATCCATTAAGCGGAGGAAATCTTATTGAAATTCAAAAAAAACATAAAAATGAAGTTCTTACTCGGTCAAGAACGGACTACGAGGGTCAGCTACCCAGCTAACTTTCAGAATTAAATACCGTTACTGTATAAGTGGGTCTGATTGTGAAAGACCTGTTACTGGATAATTCATGGGTAGAGCCAAAGAGTGTGGTGTGAACTATACAAGTTCCCAATAACATTGATTAAATGAAGTAAAGGCTCCGGTGTATAGAGAAGACCTCACCGTTTAAGAAGTAACCATAGAAACGATGGAACCCACTATTTCTTTATCCATTTAATCTTTTTTTTATTGACTATATTTTTGACACCTAGCAAAAGAAAATTTCTTATTTCTTTCGTATTTCGCAGTAAAATACCTAAAAAAAGAAAAAATCGTGGTCGGGAAGGTTATAGTAGCCAAAGCCATTGGAATTTGTATTTTATACATTGGAAAAATCCGTTTGGTTATTAATAGACCAAGGCGGGGAAAATAATAACTGAAAGAAAAGAAATCAATTAGTTATTCGTCAAAGTTTGATTTATTCAATGACCAGAATTAAACGCGGATATATAGCTCGGAGACGTAGAACAAAAATTCGTTTATTTGCATCAAGTTTTCGAGGGGCTCATTCAAGACTTACTCGAACTATTACTCAACAGAAAATAAGAGCTTTGTTTTCGGCTGATCGAGATAGGGATAAGCAAAAGAGAAATTTTCGTCGTTTGTGGATCACTCGGATAAACGGAGTAATTCGAGAAAGGGGAGTATCCTATAGTTATAGTAAATTAATACATCATCTATACAAGAAACAGTTGCTTCTTAATCGTAAAATACTGGCCCAAATAGCTATATCAAATAGGAATTGTCTTTATATGATTTCCAACGAAATCAAAAAAGAAGTAGATTTGAAAGAATACACCGCAATAATTTAAATGGAGTTCCCCGGAGAATGAACTCCGGGAAGGTGGAGTCGAAATTACTATGAGAAAATATGCTAAAGTGGTCAAAATGAATGAACACGTTCAATAAAAAAATCTTTTTTTTCCGATTCGTTTTTTTTCTTACGACACGATAATCAAATCTAGATTCTCGGATTTGTCGAACAAAATCCCAATCCGCCTTTCAGTTCCGATTGGAATTCTGATTCAAGTGAACAAAGAATAAGCCTATTTATTTCTGGTTCTAAGACCGGTAGTTCTGGCGGTCGACTCGGTTCTTTCAAATTGTTTCTCATTATTGAGAAAAGGTAACAAAGATAAAATACGAGCTTGTTTTATAGCAATAGTAATTAATCGTTGTTGTTTCAAGGTCAATCTATTTACTCGTCTAGATAATATTTTTCCTTGTTCACTAATAAATCGACTAATTAAACTCATGTTTCTATAATCAATTCGATCCCCCGATTGAATCGGGGGCAAACGCCTACGAAAAGATCGCTTGGATTTAAGAAAAGGTCGCTTGGATTTATCCATGGTTTGTTTGTTTAGTTTATTTCTTATCCCGAAAATCCTATTTCTTAATTGTCATTTTAACCCCAAATAAAATAGGATTATTATTTATTTAAATATGTTCTATTTATATTTCAATATCTTCTATATAATGTCATTTTTCCCCTTTCAAGGATAAGACATACTCAGTTCGATCTATTTCTTTATTTCCCCATGAATCGTATGTTTGTAACAATAGGGACAGAATTTTATCAATTCTAATCGATCAGGCGTATTGTGCCGGTTCTTTTGAGTAATATATCTGGAAATGCCCGTTGATACCTTCTTATCACTGTTTCGGATACAACTGGTACATTCCAAAATCACCGTTACTCGCGCATCTTTCCTCTTGGCCATGAACCTCCTTTGGGTTTTTGATTTACTCAACTCTTCTATTTTGAATTTTGATTCGAAACGAAGAAAAAGAAAGGAAGGAAAAAATAGAAGTTAGTAACTTGAAATCCAACTCTAAAAGATCAAAATCAATAAAGTAATAATAAATCAAAGCAAAGCCATAGTAAATAATAAGTAAGACAATGATTTCGAAACTCTATTTCAACCCGAAGGACGGTATTTCAGTTAAAGATCTTGTATTCTTGCCCTAGACCCGCATTTTCCTACTCTACCCCCATGCCTCTCTTAGTAATATTCATTTAATTAGAATTTGAACCCGAGTCTCGCAGACGTTGAATCCACTTTTAT
>NW_028292411.1:7500-12500 GCF_026168435.1 Sesamum indicum | reverse complement strand
GGATTTTACTATCTTTTTCCCTTCTAGACAAGATATGAATTGTAGAGAAAATGGAATTTCCACAATAAAAGCAAACCCTTCTGATATGATTTGAGAATACAAATCATTGTTGCGCGCCCAAAATGGATTTTGGTTAGAATCATTAGGAGAAATAATAAAATGATTCTGTTGATACATTCGAGTAATTAACCGTTTCACAATCAGTAAACTGGATTTATTGTCATAACCCGAATTTTCCGACAAAATCGATCGACCGAAACCACGATCATGAGCAAATGCATAAATATACTCCTGAAAGATAAGTGGATATAGGAAGTCGTGTTGTTGAGATCTCTCTAGCTGTAAATATCTTTGGATTTCCTCCATTTGAAATTCGATTTGAATCAAAGGTAGAAGATTTTGGGGGTTATCAAATGATACATAGTGCGATACAGTCAAAACAAGGTATTCTACTAGAATAGATACCTCGGAGACAAGTAAACTTATCAACAGATTCTCTACCCTCTCTTTTTTCTCCATTCATTTCATTTAATTCGTCTATGTGATAGGATAACAAGATGGTTAGAAATCTTTTATTTTTTAAACCCAATCGCTCTTTTGATTTCGGAAAAAACTTTCTTTATCAATATACTGCTTCTTTTACACACACATCTCCATTCCAGAATAGAGAATGCCAATAGTTAGGATTCATGAAAAAAATATAGAATCCACTCATGGGGAGAGAAGTCCTTCCCGTATCAGGCACTAATTTATTTTTAACGTATAATTAGATCGGGAAATTATTCAAATTAAGAACAGAAGCTGGTTGCTTTTTCTTTCTTATAATTAATTGAAGCCATAAGGCCCCTATCCATTTATTCATTCGACCCAACTAAATTTTGTTCCGTTCCAAGAATTCGAACAAGGTTTTGTACCGATCCGATAAGAATGAAATATCCTCAGAACTCTCCATTGATACGACATGCTATTTTTTCCATTTATTCCCTTTCAGGATCAGTCGTGGTCTTCAAACTTTACCAATGGTATAGACGAATTCCTCACTTCATCTAAATGTGTAAAAGATTCTAGCCGCACTTAAAAGCCGAGTACTCTACCGTTGAGTTAGCAACCCGAAGAAAATATAGATTAAACAAAATTTCAACAAAGGGTGTATAGATACAATCAGAATCAAAATCGATTAAATTCAATTTAAACAAAGAGAAAGGAGATTATACGAGCTAATCAAACCATTGAGCTAACAAATCTAAAAAAAAAAGATTTTCTAATGGATTCGAAAGAGAAAAATGAATTGATTAGATGAAAATACAAGAAATTCTCAGATAAAAGAAAAAAATAGACAGAATTGAAAAAATGGGTAGAGCACCTCTTATGTTATCTACCTTTTTTCAATCAAAAAAACCTCTTGTATCAAAGAAAGCATCATTTGAATTTTGAATAAGGTAAAGTAAAAAACCTATGGGACGGAAATAAATAGACCCGGTTTACTTATCACGATGAATTATATTTGTTCGATACACTGTTGTCAATATAAATGGCGAGAAAAGAATACAGTGGAAACAAAAAAGAAAATAAATTGCATTGAAATTGCAATTCAAAGAATTTCAATTTCACAATGCAATAATATTCAAAATTGTCTTGTATTGACACTACATATCTAATTTACATAGCTAAAAAAGTATAAATGGAGAAGAATTGAAAAAAAAAGATATCGGATTTTTTAGTCCATGATGTATTTCATCAATCTAAGTGGAATAAGCAAAGTGGATTCCTTGTTGGTTAGTCGAGTTCCAATGAAAACCACAGAAATGTCCGAATTTATAAGATCAATAAACTAAGGTTTTATCGTTCTAGACCATCGGATTCGACGGAAACAATGATAAATAGATACGAATACCCCAGAAGGGGGGGGGAAATCAAAAAAACAAGTCGAGAAAAATTATACAAAGTTATATACAAGCCGCTACCCCCCCTTGGTATTTCTTTAATTGAATTTCATTTGATTAGACGGAAGACGGAAGTTCCTTAAAAACTTCCGCTTTCTTTAAAAGATTCTGAACAGTTCCTGTGGGTTGAGCACCTTTTTCAAGGAAATCTAGAATAACAGGAACATTTAAATAAGTTTGATTCTTCATTGGATCATAAAAGCCCACTTTTCTAAGATCTTTTCCTTCTCTTCGGGATCGAACATCAATTGCAACGATTCGATAGACGGCTCATTGGGATAGATGTAGATGAACAATACCCCCCCTAGAACCGTATAGGAAGTTTTCTCCTCGTACGGCTCGAGAAAAATGATTTGATTCGAAGTTTTGTCTATGTATGCAATTCGAATAAATTAAATGACAAATGGGGCCTATAAAATCAATTAGACTATGATTTCAGTCTTTTTTTTCCTGAAAATGAAAAAGAAACCATTCGTACTCATAACTCAAGTTAGATAACTCTCAAATAGCTGAAAGGAAAAATCTTTAGTCAATTTCATTTATTGAGTGGTCTTTACCCCCTTTTGTTTGTCTCGTTTAAAATTCTATTTGGATTCTTTAGTCTGATCCAGTTATTGAGATTATCGAGACAATTAAAATGGTGTTTCCTTGTTCTTAGATCCTTTATCCTTATTTTAAATCATTGGGTTTAGACATTACTTCGGTGCTTCTTAATCCTTTCAAAATGGCAGCAACATACCCTTTTTTGATTTTTTCTATCAAAGAATCCTATGGACAGTTGATTCCCCAGTGATACACTTTGAATCGAAAAAGTTTGATCAATTCCAACAAGTTTTGCTTTTGAATTGGAAACTTGCTCGAATTGGATCCTTTCGATTTCTATAGATGAAAGATACATTTACGAAGTTGTTCCAATTGATTGATTGGCATTAACCCTAGATCCTTGCCCCCGAGAAATGAATTAATCCTTTCTACTCGAGCTCCATCGTGGACTATTTACAACCCAACAAAAAAGAAGGGGTTCAGGTGTAACAGAACAAACAATGTCGAGCCAAGAGCACCCTCATGCCTAGATAAATCGAAAATGGTGGATGTAAAAATCCACAACGGACCGTGTCCTTCAAGTCGCACGTTGCTTTCTACCACATCGTTTCAAACGAAGTTTTACCATAACATTCCTCTAATTTAATTTGGAACCGGTATGGAATTGATTCAATTATGGAATCATGAATAGTCATTGGTTCAGCTGTCCATAGACATGGTAATCTAGACTTTTTCTATGATATGTGGGACGATTTTTCTTAAAAAGTCTTAGCAAGACAGCATCTTTAACATACATAAATAATATCTAGATAATAGAAAGAAATAGCAATATATAAACGAATAACTTTTTGAATCTGCATCTTCAAGTGACTCAATAGGATAGATTAAATGATTTCCTACTTTTTGGAGTACCAAAGATTCCACTTCCAAGGAATCATTAAAAATATTTATTAAATATATTTATAATTTAAATTGAAAAAGTTTCCTATTTAGACATCATTATTTAATTTGATTTCATTTGAAGAAAACTGGACAATAAGCATCACGTTTGATCCTCATAGGAAGATAAGTCTTTCTTTTTTAATTGACTCATCACTGATTTAATCTAAAATAGATCAAAAAAAAGAAGAAATAAATCCCATTTTTTTCATTTTCATGAGATGTATAAAAAAACAATGGAAGTTAAGATTTGAATCTTTACTCTTTTCATCTGATTACGAAAATCAAAAAATAATAGGGAGGGGTTTTCGTATCTATCAGATAGACTGAACAGTTGTCACTGTTATAGATATTCTATAATATAGAATTGAAATAATTTCAGTTTAAATAATTTAAGGGATCGCAAATGTTTTTCACAAAAACCAAAAAATTATTGTCATTGAAATAGAACGATACATACCATATAAGCTAAACATTTCCCCATTTTATATGATTCTATCATATGTATTTTCTTTAACATGGGGTTGAGTAATATTTCAATAATTGACTCTTGTGATAAAGTGAATAAAATAAAAGGGATAGGATAAATCACCCCTGCCTCAATCGTTACATAGATTTCCAATTTTTCATTAGAACCAAACACGAAATACCTAAATAAAATGAGATTCAAAGAAAAAATATTGGCTCCATAACATATTTCTATATGATATGGAACTTGATCATTTGTTAATGAGATTCGAAGAGACACGGGTAATTAAATTAATATGGATTAACTCCTATCCACTCCCCTACTTCTTTCTATGGGAATAATGGAGCATAAAAAAATGGATATGCGCTGGGACGGAAGGATTCGAACCTCCGAATAGCGGGATCAAAACCCGGTGCCTTACCACTTGGCCACGCCCCATTTCAATTTCTAATCTACACTAAGAAACAATAATATTGGTATTGGTTGTTTGTCAACTCCAGTCCAAATATCTATATATCTATAGAATAGATTGGTACTAGGATTTTGATACATATAGATATAGAATTCAACTTAATTTATTGATCATTACATAGAATTCAAGTAAGATATTGTATGAAAGTATGATTTCTTCTATTCTCCTTTGAGAATTGGAGGATTTTTGGTTGGGTGGGTTCAAAGAAAAAGAAGGATTTTTTGTCTAGCTTACTTACTTTCTTCCTTTTTCCTTATATCAAAAACTCAATCAAAGTGCAATTATCTCCAAGAACAAAATGTCTGTTATGCTTAATATCGTTAGTTTGATCTGTATTTGTATTAATTCTGCCCTTTATCCGAGTAGTTTTGTCTTCGGCAAATTGCCAGAAGCCTATGCTTTTTTGAATCCAATCGTAGATGTTATGCCAGTCATACCTGTGCTTTTTTTTCTCTTAGCTTTTGTTTGGCAAGCTGCTGTAAGTTTTCGATGAGATCCTTAATAATAATATCTTAGAAAATGCATGATTTCTTCGAGAAAAAATTCTAACAATTGAAAAATCAGATAAGTTTTAGAGTATGAACCCTCGATTCGCACACTGAAATTCTTGGATAGGCGCCATAAATCAGGCTTA
>NW_028292410.1:12500-17500 GCF_026168435.1 Sesamum indicum | reverse complement strand
TGACCAGGCCAGGCCATCAGAATAAGAAGGGCCTTTCGAACAAAATCAACACAAAGAGGTCTTCCTTATTTTTCTTTAGTTCAATTGTTGGCGCGTTCGAGCCCCTCTTTTAGATAAAGGAATTTCCTGATTTGTGGATCTCTCTATATATAATAGAATAGAGAAAGAAGAGAGAGAAAGAAAGACTCCTTACATTATGTGTAATGTAGTAATTATCTTTTTCAATTGGGAGAGATGGCTGAGTGGACTAAAGCGTCGGATTGCTAATCCGTTGTACGAGTTATTCGTACCGAGGGTTCGAATCCCTCTCTTTCCGTTTCCGTTGATGACTTGATTTATTTTTTTTTTTCAAATTTTGAAAATCTTAGTTAAACGTGTGGAATAGATAAAATCCTAAGAAAATTTGAAAATTAACCAAGGAAAAAACCCTTTGGATTTTATTCTTCACGTCCAGGATTACGCCCCGGATCATTAGATAGGAATCCAAAGATAAAGAGAGAAACAAAAAATATCACTACGGTATAAACGAAGAGTTTCAGAGTAAGCATTACACAATCTCCAAGATGATTTTTTGGAAAAAAAAAGAGAGTAGATCTTCCATTTTTCTACCACATATCCTATTTTGACACCAAGAAATGAGGTTTTTTTCTAGAAATAGAAATGAATTATCACAAATTCATTTGTTTTTCATTAAAAAAAATTTTCGTTTATATCCAAATTAGATATTGTGGGAGACCCTAATAGGGTTAGGGTCTTTCACTGGAAAAGGGTCAAAAGGGAGGAAGTGGGGGTAAGCCTGATTTATGGCGCCTATCCAAGAATTTCAGTGTGCGAATCGAGGGTTCATACTCTAAAACTTATCTGATTTTTCAATTGTTAGAATTTTTTCTCGAAGAAATCATGCATTTTCTAAGATATTATTATTAAGGATCTCATCGAAAACTTACAGCAGCTTGCCAAACAAAAGCTAAGAGAAAAAAAAGCACAGGTATGACTGGCATAACATCTACGATTGGATTCAAAAAAGCATAGGCTTCTGGCAATTTGCCGAAGACAAAACTACTCGGATAAAGGGCAGAATTAATACAAATACAGATCAAACTAACGATATTAAGCATAACAGACATTTTGTTCTTGGAGATAATTGCACTTTGATTGAGTTTTTGATATAAGGAAAAAGGAAGAAAGTAAGTAAGCTAGACAAAAAATCCTTCTTTTTCTTTGAACCCACCCAACCAAAAATCCTCCAATTCTCAAAGGAGAATAGAAGAAATCATACTTTCATACAATATCTTACTTGAATTCTATGTAATGATCAATAAATTAAGTTGAATTCTATATCTATATGTATCAAAATCCTAGTACCAATCTATTCTATAGATATATAGATATTTGGACTGGAGTTGACAAACAACCAATACCAATATTATTGTTTCTTAGTGTAGATTAGAAATTGAAATGGGGCGTGGCCAAGTGGTAAGGCACCGGGTTTTGATCCCGCTATTCGGAGGTTCGAATCCTTCCGTCCCAGCGCATATCCATTTTTTTATGCTCCATTATTCCCATAGAAAGAAGTAGGGGAGTGGATAGGAGTTAATCCATATTAATTTAATTACCCGTGTCTCTTCGAATCTCATTAACAAATGATCAAGTTCCATATCATATAGAAATATGTTATGGAGCCAATATTTTTTCTTTGAATCTCATTTTATTTAGGTATTTCGTGTTTGGTTCTAATGAAAAATTGGAAATCTATGTAACGATTGAGGCAGGGGTGATTTATCCTATCCCTTTTATTTTATTCACTTTATCACAAGAGTCAATTATTGAAATATTACTCAACCCCATGTTAAAGAAAATACATATGATAGAATCATATAAAATGGGGAAATGTTTAGCTTATATGGTATGTATCGTTCTATTTCAATGACAATAATTTTTTGGTTTTTGTGAAAAACATTTGCGATCCCTTAAATTATTTAAACTGAAATTATTTCAATTCTATATTATAGAATATCTATAACAGTGACAACTGTTCAGTCTATCTGATAGATACGAAAACCCCTCCCTATTATTTTTTGATTTTCGTAATCAGATGAAAAGAGTAAAGATTCAAATCTTAACTTCCATTGTTTTTTTATACATCTCATGAAAATGAAAAAAATGGGATTTATTTCTTCTTTTTTTTGATCTATTTTAGATTAAATCAGTGATGAGTCAATTAAAAAAGAAAGACTTATCTTCCTATGAGGATCAAACGTGATGCTTATTGTCCAGTTTTCTTCAAATGAAATCAAATTAAATAATGATGTCTAAATAGGAAACTTTTTCAATTTAAATTATAAATATATTTAATAAATATTTTTAATGATTCCTTGGAAGTGGAATCTTTGGTACTCCAAAAAGTAGGAAATCATTTAATCTATCCTATTGAGTCACTTGAAGATGCAGATTCAAAAAGTTATTCGTTTATATATTGCTATTTCTTTCTATTATCTAGATATTATTTATGTATGTTAAAGATGCTGTCTTGCTAAGACTTTTTAAGAAAAATCGTCCCACATATCATAGAAAAAGTCTAGATTACCATGTCTATGGACAGCTGAACCAATGACTATTCATGATTCCATAATTGAATCAATTCCATACCGGTTCCAAATTAAATTAGAGGAATGTTATGGTAAAACTTCGTTTGAAACGATGTGGTAGAAAGCAACGTGCGACTTGAAGGACACGGTCCGTTGTGGATTTTTACATCCACCATTTTCGATTTATCTAGGCATGAGGGTGCTCTTGGCTCGACATTGTTTGTTCTGTTACACCTGAACCCCTTCTTTTTTGTTGGGTTGTAAATAGTCCACGATGGAGCTCGAGTAGAAAGGATTAATTCATTTCTCGGGGGCAAGGATCTAGGGTTAATGCCAATCAATCAATTGGAACAACTTCGTAAATGTATCTTTCATCTATAGAAATCGAAAGGATCCAATTCGAGCAAGTTTCCAATTCAAAAGCAAAACTTGTTGGAATTGATCAAACTTTTTCGATTCAAAGTGTATCACTGGGGAATCAACTGTCCATAGGATTCTTTGATAGAAAAAATCAAAAAAGGGTATGTTGCTGCCATTTTGAAAGGATTAAGAAGCACCGAAGTAATGTCTAAACCCAATGATTTAAAATAAGGATAAAGGATCTAAGAACAAGGAAACACCATTTTAATTGTCTCGATAATCTCAATAACTGGATCAGACTAAAGAATCCAAATAGAATTTTAAACGAGACAAACAAAAGGGGGTAAAGACCACTCAATAAATGAAATTGACTAAAGATTTTTCCTTTCAGCTATTTGAGAGTTATCTAACTTGAGTTATGAGTACGAATGGTTTCTTTTTCATTTTCAGGAAAAAAAAGACTGAAATCATAGTCTAATTGATTTTATAGGCCCCATTTGTCATTTAATTTATTCGAATTGCATACATAGACAAAACTTCGAATCAAATCATTTTTCTCGAGCCGTACGAGGAGAAAACTTCCTATACGGTTCTAGGGGGGGTATTGTTCATCTACATCTATCCCAATGAGCCGTCTATCGAATCGTTGCAATTGATGTTCGATCCCGAAGAGAAGGAAAAGATCTTAGAAAAGTGGGCTTTTATGATCCAATGAAGAATCAAACTTATTTAAATGTTCCTGTTATTCTAGATTTCCTTGAAAAAGGTGCTCAACCCACAGGAACTGTTCAGAATCTTTTAAAGAAAGCGGAAGTTTTTAAGGAACTTCCGTCTTCCGTCTAATCAAATGAAATTCAATTAAAGAAATACCAAGGGGGGGTAGCGGCTTGTATATAACTTTGTATAATTTTTCTCGACTTGTTTTTTTGATTTCCCCCCCCCTTCTGGGGTATTCGTATCTATTTATCATTGTTTCCGTCGAATCCGATGGTCTAGAACGATAAAACCTTAGTTTATTGATCTTATAAATTCGGACATTTCTGTGGTTTTCATTGGAACTCGACTAACCAACAAGGAATCCACTTTGCTTATTCCACTTAGATTGATGAAATACATCATGGACTAAAAAATCCGATATCTTTTTTTTTCAATTCTTCTCCATTTATACTTTTTTAGCTATGTAAATTAGATATGTAGTGTCAATACAAGACAATTTTGAATATTATTGCATTGTGAAATTGAAATTCTTTGAATTGCAATTTCAATGCAATTTATTTTCTTTTTTGTTTCCACTGTATTCTTTTCTCGCCATTTATATTGACAACAGTGTATCGAACAAATATAATTCATCGTGATAAGTAAACCGGGTCTATTTATTTCCGTCCCATAGGTTTTTTACTTTACCTTATTCAAAATTCAAATGATGCTTTCTTTGATACAAGAGGTTTTTTTGATTGAAAAAAGGTAGATAACATAAGAGGTGCTCTACCCATTTTTTCAATTCTGTCTATTTTTTTCTTTTATCTGAGAATTTCTTGTATTTTCATCTAATCAATTCATTTTTCTCTTTCGAATCCATTAGAAAATCTTTTTTTTTTAGATTTGTTAGCTCAATGGTTTGATTAGCTCGTATAATCTCCTTTCTCTTTGTTTAAATTGAATTTAATCGATTTTGATTCTGATTGTATCTATACACCCTTTGTTGAAATTTTGTTTAATCTATATTTTCTTCGGGTTGCTAACTCAACGGTAGAGTACTCGGCTTTTAAGTGCGGCTAGAATCTTTTACACATTTAGATGAAGTGAGGAATTCGTCTATACCATTGGTAAAGTTTGAAGACCACGACTGATCCTGAAAGGGAATAAATGGAAAAAATAGCATGTCGTATCAATGGAGAGTTCTGAGGATATTTCATTCTTATCGGATCGGTACAAAACCTTGTTCGAATTCTTGGAACGGAACAAAATTTAGTTGGGTCGAATGAATAAATGGATAGGGGCCTTATGGCTTCAATTAATTATAAGAAAGAAAAAGCAACCAGCTTCTGTTCT
>NW_028292408.1:17500-22500 GCF_026168435.1 Sesamum indicum | reverse complement strand
GACCCTTGACACAAATAGACGCGTCACAAGTTCCATATAGATTACTTCTCAATACAATTTCTTTCAAATTCATTAAAATTTCATGGACCGATTCTTGAATACCCGTTATAGTAGAATATTCATGGGGGACGTTCTCAGATTTTACACGTGTGATACATGTTCCTTCTATTTCTCCAAGCAAAGCTCTTCGCATGGCAATGCCTATTGTGTCGGCTTGGCCTTTCATAAGTGGAGACAGAATAAAGCGCCCATAATAAAGACGTTTACTGTCTGTTCTTGATTCAACACACTTCCACTGTAGTGTCCGAGTAGATACTGTTACTTTCTCTCGAACCATAGTAATATTTTTTAATTTGATTGAATTATTTATTTCTCTTGTTTCTCTGGAAATTTCTTCACTGTTCATTTCTACACACGTCTTTTTTTCGGAGGTCTACAGCCATTATGTGGCATAGGGGTTACATCCCGTACAAAAGTTAATAGTATACCACTTCTACGAATAGCTCGTAATGCTGCGTCTCTTCCGAGACCGGGACCTTTTATCATGACTTCGGCTCGTTGCATACCTTGATCCACTACTGTACGAATAGCATTTGATGCTGCAGTTTGAGCGGCAAAGGGTGTCCCTCTTCTCGTACCCTTGAATCCACAAGTACCGGCCGAGGACCAGGAAACCACCCGACCCCGGACATCTGTAACTGTGACAATGGTATTATTGAAACTTGCTTGAACATGAATAACTCCCTTTGGTATTCTACGTGCACTCTTACGTGAACCAATACGTACATTCCTACGTGAACCAGTTCTCGGTATAGCTTTGGCCATATTGTATCATCTCATAAGTATGAGTCAGAAATATATGGATATATCCATTTCATGTCAAAAGAGATTCTTTATTTGTACATTGAGCCCTTTAGCGAGTCTGACTATCCTTGTCTTTGTTTATGTCTCGGGTTGGAACAAATTACTATAATGCGCCCCCGCCTACGGATTAGTCGACATTTTTCACAAATTTTACGAACGGAAGCTCTTATTTTCATATTTGTCATTCCTTATCTTAATTCTGAATCTACTTCTTGGTAGAAAATAAGTTTCTTGCAATTTTTGATCTCGAATCGTATTGAATAAAAACCACCTAATCTTTCGAATCCTTGTTTCGGAGTCGATAAATTATACGTCCTCTGGTTGAATCATAACGACTTACTTCAATTTTGACTTTATCTCCTGGCAGTATCCGTATAAAACTACGTCGGATCTTTCCTGAAACATAACCTAGAATCAGATCTTCATTATCTAACCGAACCCGGAACATGCCATTTGGCAGCGATTCGGTAATTAAACCTTCATGAATCCATTTTTTTTCTTTCATTTCAGGTAAAGCCCCCTTGAAGTATCAACTAATGGAGGAGAAAAGATATTAGACAACTCACCCCCTTTCTTTTTTTTTTTACAAATAGGAAGAGGTTTCGGATCCCATTTGGATATTAAAAGGATTACCATATATAACACAAAATTTCTCCGCCGATTCCTTCTAGTCGAGCCTCCCGGTCTGTCATTATACCTCGCGAAGTAGAAAGAATTACAATTCCCATTCCACCTAAAATTCTAGGAATTCGTTGCGAGTTACAATAGATTCGTAGACCGGGTCGACTGATCCTTTTTAAATTTAAAAAATTTCTATAGGGTCTTTTCCTATTCCTTCTATGTCGCAAGGTTAAAACCAAAAAATATTTATTTTTTTCTTGATGTTTTCTGACGTTTTCGATAAAACCTTCTCGGAAAAGTATTTTAACAATATTTTCGGTAATATTAGTGGATGCTATGCGAACAACTCTTTTTTTATCCATATCAGCATTTCGTATAGAGGTTATTATCTCAGCAATAGTGTCTCTACCCATGATGAACTAAAATTATTGGTGCCTCAAAATTGGATATAATCAACATGTTTTTCTTTTTTCTTTATTGGTTTATGAATATGAATTTTTCAAGGTATATGCGTGAGACACAATCTACGAATTAATCTAGTTCTGAATTTATTTCTTTCAAATACGCAAAAGATATCGCGATCTCATTTTATTTTATAATACCTCGGGAGCTAATGAAACTATTTTAGTAAAATTTAATTGTCTCAATTCCCGGGGGATTGCACCAAAAATTCGAGTTCCTTTTGGATTTCCTTCTTGATCAATCACAACTGCAGCATTGTCATCATATCGTATTATCATACCGCTGTCACGTTTAAGTTCTTTACAGGTACGAACAATTACAGCTCGGACTACTTCTGATTTTTCTAGGGGCATATTTGGTACTGCTTCTTTGATCACAGCAACAATAACGTCACCAATATGAGCATATCGACGATTACTAGCTCCTATGATTCGAATACACATCAATTCTCGAGCCCCGCTGTTATCCGCTACATTTAAATGGGTCTGAGGTTGAATCATATCAATTTTTTAGTCTATTCTTCCAATGCAAAGGATGAAGAAAATAAAAGAAATATTGTTTGTCCAAAAAAAGAAACCTGCGGTTTTGTTTCATCCCCAAGACTCATTTCTGTCGGTTCTACATTTTTATCCTTTATCCCGAAATAATAAATTGAGTTCGTATAGGCATTTTGGATGCTGCTATTAAAATAGCCCTTCTAGCTATATTTTCGGTTACTCCACCCATTTCATATAGTATTCGCCCCGGTTTAACAACAGCTACCCAATATTCAGGGGATCCTTTTCCCGAACCCATACGTGTTTCAGCAGGTCTTACTGTAACTGGTTTGTCTGGAAATATACGGACCCATATTTTTCCACCACGGCGTGCATTTCGTGTCATTGCTCGTCGACCTGCTTCGATTTGTCTAGATGTGATCCAAGCAGGTTCAAGTGCCTGAAGAGCATATTTACCGAAACAAATATGATTACCGCGATAAGATATTCCCTTCATTCTTCCTCTATGTTGTTTACGAAATCTAGTTCTTTTGGGGTTATAGTTGATGGTTGTTTCGGAATTCCATCTCTACTACAGAACTGGACGTGAGAGTTTCTTCTCATCCAGCTCCTCACGAATAAAAAGGATTCAAAATTGAATTTGAATTAATTTGAATAGATATTAGAACATTTTTATAAAAAATTTGATAAATAATAGTTTTTTTTTTCTAACGTTCTAATAAATCTTTATTTTGTTTTGTCCTTTATCCAAGTTTACCAATTCAAAAAAAAAAGAAAGTTTTCGCGGGCGAATATTTACTCCTGCAATCTCTATTTCAGTCGTAGCACTTGTTCGTGACTTCTCAGAATAGATGAATTGATTTCTGGTTCATTTCGCCATCCCGACTAGTGAATCAGTAAGATTCATTTGTTCAATAAAATCTTTTGCATTCACAGGTTTCATCGTTCCCACCGCTTCGTACTTAATGGTTAGGTCAGAATTTTCCAACGGAGCTCATAATCCAATTTATTCTTGAGTCAACCTTCTTAGTCTTTATTGGCTCGAAGCTCTTGATTTTTTTCTTCTATACGAAAGATTCATTTAATATTTCATTATGGATGAATCAATTAGTATTGATGCTTTATTACACTGTCTTTTATGAGATGACTCATAGACCTTACATATTGGAATTCTATATCATAGATATTCTTTTTCTCTCTTTCTCTCATCCTTCCAGTTATCCACACCTTTCTTCTGTATTTTGCTTTAAACTTAGAATGAAAGTTTATTCAAAAAAAAATGCAGTTGCTACAAAGATATGACCGATTTATCATATCTTGACTGGTTCTTTAGATCCAGATAATACGAAGTGATGAGTTGGTTTTCATACTACTGGGCCGGTCTTTTTTTAATCCTAACCCTAAAAAAACCAACGAGTCACACACTAAGCATAGCAATTATATCAAAAAAAAGGTCAATCGAATTTTTATTCAACCCTATAGAATTAAGAATTTCTTTGATTGGTTAGAAAAAGAATGAACGAGTTCCCCTTTTTTTGTTCAATCAATGCATAAAAGGGATAGACAATTAAAGTTTTCTTATTCCTCTTCCTTGTCTATAAAAATCCAAATTTTGATGCCTAATACCCCATAGATAGTCCGAACTGTATAGGAACAATAATCAATTTTAGCTCGAATGGTTTGTAGGGGAACCCTACCCTCTCTGATCCATTCGACACGTGCAATTTCTTTTCCGTCGATACGCCCTGCAATTTGTACTTGAATTCCTTTTGTATCTGCTTGTTCAGTTAATTCAATAGCCTTTTTCATTGCTTTTCGAAATGAAACTCTATTCTTTAATTGTCCGGCTATAAATTCTGCAAGAATATTAGGGTTTCCGTAAGGTTTTGCAATTCTTGTGATAGCAATGTTAAGTTTTCGATTCACATAATGAAATTCTTTTTGTAGATTCATCTGTAATTCTTCGACTCCTCGCGGTCTACTTTCGATTAATAACTTTGGGAATCCCATAAAGATTATGACCTGGATCAAATCGATTCTTTTTTGAATCTCTATACGTGCAATTCCCTCGGCACCGGAGGATATTTTCATATTCTTTTGGACATAATTTTTGATAAAATCTCTTATTTTTTGATCTTCTTGTAGCCCCTCAGAATAATTTTTTGGTTGTGCAAACCAAAGGGAATGATGACTTTGGGTTGTACCAAGTCTGAAACCAAGTGGATTTATTTTTTGTCCCATACTACCCCACTACTATACACATCATGATATACCATAGTTGTCTTTTTCCATCTAGGTTTTTTTAACGAATCTATCTCTTCATATTCATCTAAAGATATATCTTTCAATACAATAGTTATATGACAGGTAGTTCTTTTTATTGCATAACTACGTCCCCGAGCTCGAGGTTTGAATTTCTTCGCGGTAGTACCCTCGTTAACCTCAGCTTTAATAATTACTAAATTGGCTTCGTCGGAACCCATAGTGTAACTAGCATTTGCTGCTGCAGAATAAAGCAATTTAAAAATGGGATAACATGCTCTATAGGGCATGAGT
>NW_028292407.1:0-2500 GCF_026168435.1 Sesamum indicum | reverse complement strand
CAATCTAAGTGGAATAAGCAAAGTGGATTCCTTGTTGGTTGTCGAGTTCCAATGAAAACCACAGAAATGTCCGAATTTATAAGATCAATAAACTAAGGTTTTATCGTTCTAGACCATCGGATTCGACGGAAACAATGATAAATAGATACGAATACCCCAGAAGGGGGGGGGGAAATCAAAAAAACAAGTCGAGAAAAATTATACAAAGTTATATACAAGCCGCTACCCCCCCTTGGTATTTCTTTAATTGAATTTCATTTGATTAGACGGAAGACGGAAGTTCCTTAAAAACTTCCGCTTTCTTTAAAAGATTCTGAACAGTTCCTGTGGGTTGAGCACCTTTTTCAAGGAAATCTAGAATAACAGGAACATTTAAATAAGTTTGATTCTTCATTGGATCATAAAAGCCCACTTTTCTAAGATCTTTTCCTTCTCTTCGGGATCGAACATCAATTGCAACGATTCGATAGACGGCTCATTGGGATAGATGTAGATGAACAATACCCCCCCTAGAACCGTATAGGAAGTTTTCTCCTCGTACGGCTCGAGAAAAATGATTTGATTCGAAGTTTTGTCTATGTATGCAATTCGAATAAATTAAATGACAAATGGGGCCTATAAAATCAATTAGACTATGATTTCAGTCTTTTTTTTCCTGAAAATGAAAAAGAAACCATTCGTACTCATAACTCAAGTTAGATAACTCTCAAATAGCTGAAAGGAAAAATCTTTAGTCAATTTCATTTATTGAGTGGTCTTTACCCCCTTTTGTTTGTCTCGTTTAAAATTCTATTTGGATTCTTTAGTCTGATCCAGTTATTGAGATTATCGAGACAATTAAAATGGTGTTTCCTTGTTCTTAGATCCTTTATCCTTATTTTAAATCATTGGGTTTAGACATTACTTCGGTGCTTCTTAATCCTTTCAAAATGGCAGCAACATACCCTTTTTTGATTTTTTCTATCAAAGAATCCTATGGACAGTTGATTCCCCAGTGATACACTTTGAATCGAAAAAGTTTGATCAATTCCAACAAGTTTTGCTTTTGAATTGGAAACTTGCTCGAATTGGATCCTTTCGATTTCTATAGATGAAAGATACATTTACGAAGTTGTTCCAATTGATTGATTGGCATTAACCCTAGATCCTTGCCCCCGAGAAATGAATTAATCCTTTCTACTCGAGCTCCATCGTGGACTATTTACAACCCAACAAAAAAGAAGGGGTTCAGGTGTAACAGAACAAACAATGTCGAGCCAAGAGCACCCTCATGCCTAGATAAATCGAAAATGGTGGATGTAAAAATCACAACGGACCGTGTCCTTCAAGTCGCACGTTGCTTTCTACCACATCGTTTCAAACGAAGTTTTACCATAACATTCCTCTAATTTAATTTGGAACCGGTATGGAATTGATTCAATTATGGAATCATGAATAGTCATTGGTTCAGCTGTCCATAGACATGGTAATCTAGACTTTTTCTATGATATGTGGGACGATTTTTCTTAAAAAGTCTTAGCAAGACAGCATCTTTAACATACATAAATAATATCTAGATAATAGAAAGAAATAGCAATATATAAACGAATAACTTTTTGAATCTGCATCTTCAAGTGACTCAATAGGATAGATTAAATGATTTCCTACTTTTTGGAGTACCAAAGATTCCACTTCCAAGGAATCATTAAAAATATTTATTAAATATATTTATAATTTAAATTGAAAAAGTTTCCTATTTAGACATCATTATTTAATTTGATTTCATTTGAAGAAAACTGGACAATAAGCATCACGTTTGATCCTCATAGGAAGATAAGTCTTTCTTTTTTAATTGACTCATCACTGATTTAATCTAAAATAGATCAAAAAAAAGAAGAAAATAAATCCCATTTTTTTCATTTTCATGAGATGTATAAAAAAAACAATGGAAGTTAAGATTTGAATCTTTACTCTTTTCATCTGATTACGAAAATCAAAAAATAATAGGGAGGGGTTTTCGTATCTATCAGATAGACTGAACAGTTGTCACTGTTATAGATATTCTATAATATAGAATTGAAATAATTTCAGTTTAAATAATTTAAGGGATCGCAAATGTTTTTCACAAAAACCAAAAAATTATTGTCATTGAAATAGAACGATACATACCATATAAGCTAAACATTTCCCCATTTTATATGATTCTATCATATGTATTTTCTTTAACATGGGGTTGAGTAATATTTCAATAATTGACTCTTGTGATAAAGTGAATAAAATAAAAGGGATAGGATAAATCACCCCTGCCTCAATCGTTACATAGATTTCCAATTTTTCATTAGAACCAAACACGAAATACCTAAATAAAATGAGATTCAAAGAAAAAATATTGGCTCCATAACATATTTCTATATGATATGGAACTTGATCATTTGTTAATGAGATTCGAAGAGACACGGGTAATTAAATTAATATGGATTAACTCCTATCCACTCCCCTACTTCTTTCTATGGGAATAATG
>NW_028292404.1:0-7500 GCF_026168435.1 Sesamum indicum | reverse complement strand
TATATAAGAATAAGAATAATCTTTGATTTCTTTTTGAAAAAGAGGAACTGGCTTTCTTTGGAGTAATAAGACTATTCCACTTACAATACTCGTTGAGAAAGAATCGTAATAAATGCAAAGAAGAGGCATCTTTTACCCAATAGTGAAGAGTTTGAACCAAGATTTCCACATGGACAGGGTGGGGTATTAGTATATCTAACACAAAATTTAAATGTGAAAAATTGTCCTCTAAAAAGGGAAATATTGAATGAATTGATCGTAAATTCTGGGATTTTACTATCTTTTTCCCTTCTAGACAAGATATGAATTGTAGAGAAAATGGAATTTCCACAATAAAAGCAAACCCTTCTGATATGATTTGAGAATACAAATCATTGTTGCGCGCCCAAAATGGATTTTGGTTAGAATCATTAGGAGAAATAATAAAATGATTCTGTTGATACATTCGAGTAATTAACCGTTTCACAATCAGTAAACTGGATTTATTGTCATAACCCGAATTTTCCGACAAAATCGATCGACCGAAACCACGATCATGAGCAAATGCATAAATATACTCCTGAAAGATAAGTGGATATAGGAAGTCGTGTTGTTGAGATCTCTCTAGCTGTAAATATCTTTGGATTTCCTCCATTTGAAATTCGATTTGAATCAAAGGTAGAAGATTTTGGGGGTTATCAAATGATACATAGTGCGATACAGTCAAAACAAGGTATTCTACTAGAATAGATACCTCGGAGACAAGTAAACTTATCAACAGATTCTCTACCCTCTCTTTTTTCTCCATTCATTTCATTTAATTCGTCTATGTGATAGGATAACAAGATGGTTAGAAATCTTTTATTTTTTAAACCCAATCGCTCTTTTGATTTCGGAAAAAACTTTCTTTATCAATATACTGCTTCTTTTACACACACATCTCCATTCCAGAATAGAGAATGCCAATAGTTAGGATTCATGAAAAAAATATAGAATCCACTCATGGGGAGAGAAGTCCTTCCCGTATCAGGCACTAATTTATTTTTAACGTATAATTAGATCGGGAAATTATTCAAATTAAGAACAGAAGCTGGTTGCTTTTTCTTTCTTATAATTAATTGAAGCCATAAGGCCCCTATCCATTTATTCATTCGACCCAACTAAATTTTGTTCCGTTCCAAGAATTCGAACAAGGTTTTGTACCGATCCGATAAGAATGAAATATCCTCAGAACTCTCCATTGATACGACATGCTATTTTTTCCATTTATTCCCTTTCAGGATCAGTCGTGGTCTTCAAACTTTACCAATGGTATAGACGAATTCCTCACTTCATCTAAATGTGTAAAAGATTCTAGCCGCACTTAAAAGCCGAGTACTCTACCGTTGAGTTAGCAACCCGAAGAAAATATAGATTAAACAAAATTTCAACAAAGGGTGTATAGATACAATCAGAATCAAAATCGATTAAATTCAATTTAAACAAAGAGAAAGGAGATTATACGAGCTAATCAAACCATTGAGCTAACAAATCTAAAAAAAAAAGATTTTCTAATGGATTCGAAAGAGAAAAATGAATTGATTAGATGAAAATACAAGAAATTCTCAGATAAAAGAAAAAAATAGACAGAATTGAAAAAATGGGTAGAGCACCTCTTATGTTATCTACCTTTTTTCAATCAAAAAAACCTCTTGTATCAAAGAAAGCATCATTTGAATTTTGAATAAGGTAAAGTAAAAAACCTATGGGACGGAAATAAATAGACCCGGTTTACTTATCACGATGAATTATATTTGTTCGATACACTGTTGTCAATATAAATGGCGAGAAAAGAATACAGTGGAAACAAAAAAGAAAATAAATTGCATTGAAATTGCAATTCAAAGAATTTCAATTTCACAATGCAATAATATTCAAAATTGTCTTGTATTGACACTACATATCTAATTTACATAGCTAAAAAAGTATAAATGGAGAAGAATTGAAAAAAAAAGATATCGGATTTTTTAGTCCATGATGTATTTCATCAATCTAAGTGGAATAAGCAAAGTGGATTCCTTGTTGGTTAGTCGAGTTCCAATGAAAACCACAGAAATGTCCGAATTTATAAGATCAATAAACTAAGGTTTTATCGTTCTAGACCATCGGATTCGACGGAAACAATGATAAATAGATACGAATACCCCAGAAGGGGGGGGGAAATCAAAAAAACAAGTCGAGAAAAATTATACAAAGTTATATACAAGCCGCTACCCCCCCTTGGTATTTCTTTAATTGAATTTCATTTGATTAGACGGAAGACGGAAGTTCCTTAAAAACTTCCGCTTTCTTTAAAAGATTCTGAACAGTTCCTGTGGGTTGAGCACCTTTTTCAAGGAAATCTAGAATAACAGGAACATTTAAATAAGTTTGATTCTTCATTGGATCATAAAAGCCCACTTTTCTAAGATCTTTTCCTTCTCTTCGGGATCGAACATCAATTGCAACGATTCGATAGACGGCTCATTGGGATAGATGTAGATGAACAATACCCCCCCTAGAACCGTATAGGAAGTTTTCTCCTCGTACGGCTCGAGAAAAATGATTTGATTCGAAGTTTTGTCTATGTATGCAATTCGAATAAATTAAATGACAAATGGGGCCTATAAAATCAATTAGACTATGATTTCAGTCTTTTTTTTCCTGAAAATGAAAAAGAAACCATTCGTACTCATAACTCAAGTTAGATAACTCTCAAATAGCTGAAAGGAAAAATCTTTAGTCAATTTCATTTATTGAGTGGTCTTTACCCCCTTTTGTTTGTCTCGTTTAAAATTCTATTTGGATTCTTTAGTCTGATCCAGTTATTGAGATTATCGAGACAATTAAAATGGTGTTTCCTTGTTCTTAGATCCTTTATCCTTATTTTAAATCATTGGGTTTAGACATTACTTCGGTGCTTCTTAATCCTTTCAAAATGGCAGCAACATACCCTTTTTTGATTTTTTCTATCAAAGAATCCTATGGACAGTTGATTCCCCAGTGATACACTTTGAATCGAAAAAGTTTGATCAATTCCAACAAGTTTTGCTTTTGAATTGGAAACTTGCTCGAATTGGATCCTTTCGATTTCTATAGATGAAAGATACATTTACGAAGTTGTTCCAATTGATTGATTGGCATTAACCCTAGATCCTTGCCCCCGAGAAATGAATTAATCCTTTCTACTCGAGCTCCATCGTGGACTATTTACAACCCAACAAAAAAGAAGGGGTTCAGGTGTAACAGAACAAACAATGTCGAGCCAAGAGCACCCTCATGCCTAGATAAATCGAAAATGGTGGATGTAAAAATCCACAACGGACCGTGTCCTTCAAGTCGCACGTTGCTTTCTACCACATCGTTTCAAACGAAGTTTTACCATAACATTCCTCTAATTTAATTTGGAACCGGTATGGAATTGATTCAATTATGGAATCATGAATAGTCATTGGTTCAGCTGTCCATAGACATGGTAATCTAGACTTTTTCTATGATATGTGGGACGATTTTTCTTAAAAAGTCTTAGCAAGACAGCATCTTTAACATACATAAATAATATCTAGATAATAGAAAGAAATAGCAATATATAAACGAATAACTTTTTGAATCTGCATCTTCAAGTGACTCAATAGGATAGATTAAATGATTTCCTACTTTTTGGAGTACCAAAGATTCCACTTCCAAGGAATCATTAAAAATATTTATTAAATATATTTATAATTTAAATTGAAAAAGTTTCCTATTTAGACATCATTATTTAATTTGATTTCATTTGAAGAAAACTGGACAATAAGCATCACGTTTGATCCTCATAGGAAGATAAGTCTTTCTTTTTTAATTGACTCATCACTGATTTAATCTAAAATAGATCAAAAAAAAGAAGAAATAAATCCCATTTTTTTCATTTTCATGAGATGTATAAAAAAACAATGGAAGTTAAGATTTGAATCTTTACTCTTTTCATCTGATTACGAAAATCAAAAAATAATAGGGAGGGGTTTTCGTATCTATCAGATAGACTGAACAGTTGTCACTGTTATAGATATTCTATAATATAGAATTGAAATAATTTCAGTTTAAATAATTTAAGGGATCGCAAATGTTTTTCACAAAAACCAAAAAATTATTGTCATTGAAATAGAACGATACATACCATATAAGCTAAACATTTCCCCATTTTATATGATTCTATCATATGTATTTTCTTTAACATGGGGTTGAGTAATATTTCAATAATTGACTCTTGTGATAAAGTGAATAAAATAAAAGGGATAGGATAAATCACCCCTGCCTCAATCGTTACATAGATTTCCAATTTTTCATTAGAACCAAACACGAAATACCTAAATAAAATGAGATTCAAAGAAAAAATATTGGCTCCATAACATATTTCTATATGATATGGAACTTGATCATTTGTTAATGAGATTCGAAGAGACACGGGTAATTAAATTAATATGGATTAACTCCTATCCACTCCCCTACTTCTTTCTATGGGAATAATGGAGCATAAAAAAATGGATATGCGCTGGGACGGAAGGATTCGAACCTCCGAATAGCGGGATCAAAACCCGGTGCCTTACCACTTGGCCACGCCCCATTTCAATTTCTAATCTACACTAAGAAACAATAATATTGGTATTGGTTGTTTGTCAACTCCAGTCCAAATATCTATATATCTATAGAATAGATTGGTACTAGGATTTTGATACATATAGATATAGAATTCAACTTAATTTATTGATCATTACATAGAATTCAAGTAAGATATTGTATGAAAGTATGATTTCTTCTATTCTCCTTTGAGAATTGGAGGATTTTTGGTTGGGTGGGTTCAAAGAAAAAGAAGGATTTTTTGTCTAGCTTACTTACTTTCTTCCTTTTTCCTTATATCAAAAACTCAATCAAAGTGCAATTATCTCCAAGAACAAAATGTCTGTTATGCTTAATATCGTTAGTTTGATCTGTATTTGTATTAATTCTGCCCTTTATCCGAGTAGTTTTGTCTTCGGCAAATTGCCAGAAGCCTATGCTTTTTTGAATCCAATCGTAGATGTTATGCCAGTCATACCTGTGCTTTTTTTTCTCTTAGCTTTTGTTTGGCAAGCTGCTGTAAGTTTTCGATGAGATCCTTAATAATAATATCTTAGAAAATGCATGATTTCTTCGAGAAAAAATTCTAACAATTGAAAAATCAGATAAGTTTTAGAGTATGAACCCTCGATTCGCACACTGAAATTCTTGGATAGGCGCCATAAATCAGGCTTACCCCCACTTCCTCCCTTTTGACCCTTTTCCAGTGAAAGACCCTAACCCTATTAGGGTCTCCCACAATATCTAATTTGGATATAAACGAAAATTTTTTTTAATGAAAAACAAATGAATTTGTGATAATTCATTTCTATTTCTAGAAAAAAACCTCATTTCTTGGTGTCAAAATAGGATATGTGGTAGAAAAATGGAAGATCTACTCTCTTTTTTTTTCCAAAAAATCATCTTGGAGATTGTGTAATGCTTACTCTGAAACTCTTCGTTTATACCGTAGTGATATTTTTTGTTTCTCTCTTTATCTTTGGATTCCTATCTAATGATCCGGGGCGTAATCCTGGACGTGAAGAATAAAATCCAAAGGGTTTTTTCCTTGGTTAATTTTCAAATTTTCTTAGGATTTTATCTATTCCACACGTTTAACTAAGATTTTCAAAATTTGAAAAAAAAAAATAAATCAAGTCATCAACGGAAACGGAAAGAGAGGGATTCGAACCCTCGGTACGAATAACTCGTACAACGGATTAGCAATCCGACGCTTTAGTCCACTCAGCCATCTCTCCCAATTGAAAAAGATAATTACTACATTACACATAATGTAAGGAGTCTTTCTTTCTCTCTCTTCTTTCTCTATTCTATTATATATAGAGAGATCCACAAATCAGGAAATTCCTTTATCTAAAAGAGGGGCTCGAACGCGCCAACAATTGAACTAAAGAAAAATAAGGAAGACCTCTTTGTGTTGATTTTGTTCGAAAGGCCCTTCTTATTCTGATGGCCTGGCCTGGTCAGTACCTAGCCGGGCCTTTTTTTTGTTCCAAGGAATTATAGATAAATACTAATTTATCTGATATCTGATTTGAAAACAAAATACTTGTTTTTTTATTATATTATTATATTCAATTGAATATTTTATATTCAAGCAACAACAAAAAGAAGAAAGACTATTTACATTCTTTTTGTTGTTAAATTTTATTTTCATTTTCTGAACTAAAAAATAAACTAGCGATTTTTCCACAATGCATTTTTCTGTTATGATTTTAGTGTTTTTTTTCGATCCGTATCTATCTTCTTCAGCAAAAGAGAAAACTTTAGTTATTTAATTTAAATTAAATGAAGCTGCTTTTCCGAATCTCATTAAATTTTGATCTCCCCACGAAAAAGTTCAACACTCTCATTTTGCTGATTCTTTGCTGATCCTATCTTAATCATCCTCAATTATCTTGTTCGACAAAAGGTCCATTTGTATACAATAATCGTATTGTAGCGGGTATAGTTTAGTGGTAAAAGTGTGATTCGTTCTATTAACCCTTTAATAGTTAAAGGGTCTTTCGGTTTTATTCATATTCCGATCAAAAACTTTATTTCTTAAAAGGATTAAATCCTTTACCTCTCAATGAGAAATTCGAGAAAAAATACGCATTCTCGTGATTTGTATCCACGAGTCACTTATAAATTGAAAAGTTGGATTATGAAATCGCGAAACATAATTTTTGAATTGGACCAAGATTTCCAATTGAATAAGTATGAGTAAGGGATCCATGGCTGAAGATAGAAAGTCAATTTCTAATCGTAACTAAATCTTCCATTTTTTTTTATTTCTAAAGAACGAAATTGAAGCAAAATAGCTATTCAACGATGACTTTGGTTTACTAGAGACATCGGCCTATTGTTTTAGCTCGGTGGAAAGAAAATCCTTTTCCTTAGGATCCTCTCAAATAGAAATAGAGAACGAAGTAACTAGAAAGATTGTTAGAATCACCTTCTTCTAGAAGGATCATCTAGAAAGCGATTCGCTTTGTTTGTATTCAGACAAAAAGCTGACATAGGTGTTATGGGTATAATTTTCTTCATTTTGTTCACATCTTAGATCTAGGAATTTACTCATATTCCATAAAGGAGCCGAATGAAACCAAAGTTTCATGTTCGGTTTTGAATTAGAGACGTTCAAAGTGCCGAATCGACGTCGACTATAACCCCTAGCCTTCCAAGCTAACGATGCGGGTTCGATTCCCGCTACCCGCTTATTTCCTTTTTTCTAAATATTCTATTAGAATTCTATTCTAGAATATAGATAATATCTAATGATTACGATTAGTGAATTGAATCATTGAATATACAATTCAAAAAATTCTATCACATACAATCCGATTTTTTTTGTTTTCAATTCAAACAAGAGGTAGAAAAATCAAAATACGAAAAAATCGGAACGAACGGCGTCCATTGTCTAAT
>NW_028292403.1:22500-25000 GCF_026168435.1 Sesamum indicum | reverse complement strand
CATATAATATAATAATAAGAAAAGAAAAAGACTTATTATATATACGAAATACAGAACCCATCATAAAAAAAAATGAGTATTTTTCAGAACTACTCGCTAAGAGGGGATGTATTTTTTTCTGTTTTAATTTTCAGAAAAGTAAAATCTTATGGATCGTTGTACATTTCAATTTGAATTAGGGATTCCGTGTACAACTTTAAGTGGCCCTTAACTACATATGTATCTGATCATATATGCTTTATGTATTACAATAAATAAAAAAAGGAGGTTTTTCAATGCGAGATCTAAAAACATATCTCTCCGTGGCCCCAGTACTAAGTACGCTATGGTTCGGGGCTTTAGCAGGTCTATTGATAGAGATTAATCGTTTTTTCCCGGATGCGTTGACATTCCCCTTTTTTTCATTCTAGTTATTGACATCGGAAGGAATGAAGAAGATTAGAGATAGAATCAAATAGCTGTGACTAATCCCTCCCCCTCCCTTTTTTTCTCTTTTTTCCCTTTTTTCTAAGTTTTACAACAAGGGACGAAAGAGAAAGAATAAAAGTGGATTCAACGTCTGCGAGACTCGGGTTCAAATTCTAATTAAATGAATATTACTAAGAGAGGCATGGGGGTAGAGTAGGAAAATGCGGGTCTAGGGCAAGAATACAAGATCTTTAACTGAAATACCGTCCTTCGGGTTGAAATAGAGTTTCGAAATCATTGTCTTACTTATTATTTACTATGGCTTTGCTTTGATTTATTATTACTTTATTGATTTTGATCTTTTAGAGTTGGATTTCAAGTTACTAACTTCTATTTTTTCCTTCCTTTCTTTTTCTTCGTTTCGAATCAAAATTCAAAATAGAAGAGTTGAGTAAATCAAAAACCCAAAGGAGGTTCATGGCCAAGAGGAAAGATGCGCGAGTAACGGTGATTTTGGAATGTACCAGTTGTATCCGAAACAGTGATAAGAAGGTATCAACGGGCATTTCCAGATATATTACTCAAAAGAACCGGCACAATACGCCTGATCGATTAGAATTGATAAAATTCTGTCCCTATTGTTACAAACATACGATTCATGGGGAAATAAAGAAATAGATCGAACTGAGTATGTCTTATCCTTGAAAGGGGAAAAATGACATTATATAGAAGATATTGAAATATAAATAGAACATATTTAAATAAATAATAATCCTATTTTATTTGGGGTTAAAATGACAATTAAGAAATAGGATTTTCGGGATAAGAAATAAACTAAACAAACAAACCATGGATAAATCCAAGCGACCTTTTCTTAAATCCAAGCGATCTTTTCGTAGGCGTTTGCCCCCGATTCAATCGGGGGATCGAATTGATTATAGAAACATGAGTTTAATTAGTCGATTTATTAGTGAACAAGGAAAAATATTATCTAGACGAGTAAATAGATTGACCTTGAAACAACAACGATTAATTACTATTGCTATAAAACAAGCTCGTATTTTATCTTTGTTACCTTTTCTCAATAATGAGAAACAATTTGAAAGAACCGAGTCGACCGCCAGAACTACCGGTCTTAGAACCAGAAATAAATAGGCTTATTCTTTGTTCACTTGAATCAGAATTCCAATCGGAACTGAAAGGCGGATTGGGATTTTGTTCGACAAATCCGAGAATCTAGATTTGATTATCGTGTCGTAAGAAAAAAAACGAATCGGAAAAAAAAGATTTTTTTATTGAACGTGTTCATTCATTTTGACCACTTTAGCATATTTTCTCATAGTAATTTCGACTCCACCTTCCCGGAGTTCATTCTCCGGGGAACTCCATTTAAATTATTGCGGTGTATTCTTTCAAATCTACTTCTTTTTTGATTTCGTTGGAAATCATATAAAGACAATTCCTATTTGATATAGCTATTTGGGCCAGTATTTTACGATTAAGAAGCAACTGTTTCTTGTATAGATGATGTATTAATTTACTATAACTATAGGATACTCCCCTTTCTCGAATTACTCCGTTTATCCGAGTGATCCACAAACGACGAAAATTTCTCTTTTGCTTATCCCTATCTCGATCAGCCGAAAACAAAGCTCTTATTTTCTGTTGAGTAATAGTTCGAGTAAGTCTTGAATGAGCCCCTCGAAAACTTGATGCAAATAAACGAATTTTTGTTCTACGTCTCCGAGCTATATATCCGCGTTTAATTCTGGTCATTGAATAAATCAAACTTTGACGAATAACTAATTGATTTCTTTTCTTTCAGTTATTATTTTCCCCGCCTTGGTCTATTAATAACCAAACGGATTTTTCCAATGTATAAAATACAAATTCCAATGGCTTTGGCTACTATAACCTTCCCGACCACGATTTTTTCTTTTTTTAGGTATTTTACTGCGAAATACGAAAGAAATAAGAAATTTTCTTTTGCTAGGTGTCAAAAATATAGTCAATAAAAAAAAGATTAAATGGATAAAGAAATAGTGGGTTCCATCGTTTCTATGGTTACTTCTTAAACGGTGAGGTCTTCTCT
>NW_028292403.1:10000-12500 GCF_026168435.1 Sesamum indicum | reverse complement strand
TTCTCGGTATAGCTTTGGCCATATTGTATCATCTCATAAGTATGAGTCAGAAATATATGGATATATCCATTTCATGTCAAAAGAGATTCTTTATTTGTACATTGAGCCCTTTAGCGAGTCTGACTATCCTTGTCTTTGTTTATGTCTCGGGTTGGAACAAATTACTATAATGCGCCCCCGCCTACGGATTAGTCGACATTTTTCACAAATTTTACGAACGGAAGCTCTTATTTTCATATTTGTCATTCCTTATCTTAATTCTGAATCTACTTCTTGGTAGAAAATAAGTTTCTTGCAATTTTTGATCTCGAATCGTATTGAATAAAAACCACCTAATCTTTCGAATCCTTGTTTCGGAGTCGATAAATTATACGTCCTCTGGTTGAATCATAACGACTTACTTCAATTTTGACTTTATCTCCTGGCAGTATCCGTATAAAACTACGTCGGATCTTTCCTGAAACATAACCTAGAATCAGATCTTCATTATCTAACCGAACCCGGAACATGCCATTTGGCAGCGATTCGGTAATTAAACCTTCATGAATCCATTTTTTTTCTTTCATTTCAGGTAAAGCCCCCTTGAAGTATCAACTAATGGAGGAGAAAAGATATTAGACAACTCACCCCCTTTCTTTTTTTTTTTACAAATAGGAAGAGGTTTCGGATCCCATTTGGATATTAAAAGGATTACCATATATAACACAAAATTTCTCCGCCGATTCCTTCTAGTCGAGCCTCCCGGTCTGTCATTATACCTCGCGAAGTAGAAAGAATTACAATTCCCATTCCACCTAAAATTCTAGGAATTCGTTGCGAGTTACAATAGATTCGTAGACCGGGTCGACTGATCCTTTTTAAATTTAAAAAATTTCTATAGGGTCTTTTCCTATTCCTTCTATGTCGCAAGGTTAAAACCAAAAAATATTTATTTTTTTCTTGATGTTTTCTGACGTTTTCGATAAAACCTTCTCGGAAAAGTATTTTAACAATATTTTCGGTAATATTAGTGGATGCTATGCGAACAACTCTTTTTTTATCCATATCAGCATTTCGTATAGAGGTTATTATCTCAGCAATAGTGTCTCTACCCATGATGAACTAAAATTATTGGTGCCTCAAAATTGGATATAATCAACATGTTTTTCTTTTTTCTTTATTGGTTTATGAATATGAATTTTTCAAGGTATATGCGTGAGACACAATCTACGAATTAATCTAGTTCTGAATTTATTTCTTTCAAATACGCAAAAGATATCGCGATCTCATTTTATTTTATAATACCTCGGGAGCTAATGAAACTATTTTAGTAAAATTTAATTGTCTCAATTCCCGGGGGATTGCACCAAAAATTCGAGTTCCTTTTGGATTTCCTTCTTGATCAATCACAACTGCAGCATTGTCATCATATCGTATTATCATACCGCTGTCACGTTTAAGTTCTTTACAGGTACGAACAATTACAGCTCGGACTACTTCTGATTTTTCTAGGGGCATATTTGGTACTGCTTCTTTGATCACAGCAACAATAACGTCACCAATATGAGCATATCGACGATTACTAGCTCCTATGATTCGAATACACATCAATTCTCGAGCCCCGCTGTTATCCGCTACATTTAAATGGGTCTGAGGTTGAATCATATCAATTTTTTAGTCTATTCTTCCAATGCAAAGGATGAAGAAAATAAAAGAAATATTGTTTGTCCAAAAAAAGAAACCTGCGGTTTTGTTTCATCCCCAAGACTCATTTCTGTCGGTTCTACATTTTTATCCTTTATCCCGAAATAATAAATTGAGTTCGTATAGGCATTTTGGATGCTGCTATTAAAATAGCCCTTCTAGCTATATTTTCGGTTACTCCACCCATTTCATATAGTATTCGCCCCGGTTTAACAACAGCTACCCAATATTCAGGGGATCCTTTTCCCGAACCCATACGTGTTTCAGCAGGTCTTACTGTAACTGGTTTGTCTGGAAATATACGGACCCATATTTTTCCACCACGGCGTGCATTTCGTGTCATTGCTCGTCGACCTGCTTCGATTTGTCTAGATGTGATCCAAGCAGGTTCAAGTGCCTGAAGAGCATATTTACCGAAACAAATATGATTACCGCGATAAGATATTCCCTTCATTCTTCCTCTATGTTGTTTACGAAATCTAGTTCTTTTGGGGTTATAGTTGATGGTTGTTTCGGAATTCCATCTCTACTACAGAACTGGACGTGAGAGTTTCTTCTCATCCAGCTCCTCACGAATAAAAAGGATTCAAAATTGAATTTGAATTAATTTGAATAGATATTAGAACATTTTTATAAAAAATTTGATAAATAATAGTTTTTTTTTTCTAACGTTCTAATAAATCTTTATTTTGTTTTGTCCTTTATCCAAGTTTACCAATTCAAAAAAAAAAGAAAGTTTTCGCGGGCGAATATTTACTCCTGCAATCTCTATTTCAGTCGTAGCACTTGTTCGTGACTTCTCAGAATAGATGAATTG
>NW_028292400.1:2500-7500 GCF_026168435.1 Sesamum indicum | reverse complement strand
GAGAAAAGAATACAGTGGAAACAAAAAAGAAAATAAATTGCATTGAAATTGCAATTCAAAGAATTTCAATTTCACAATGCAATAATATTCAAAATTGTCTTGTATTGACACTACATATCTAATTTACATAGCTAAAAAAGTATAAATGGAGAAGAATTGAAAAAAAAAGATATCGGATTTTTTAGTCCATGATGTATTTCATCAATCTAAGTGGAATAAGCAAAGTGGATTCCTTGTTGGTTAGTCGAGTTCCAATGAAAACCACAGAAATGTCCGAATTTATAAGATCAATAAACTAAGGTTTTATCGTTCTAGACCATCGGATTCGACGGAAACAATGATAAATAGATACGAATACCCCAGAAGGGGGGGGGAAATCAAAAAAACAAGTCGAGAAAAATTATACAAAGTTATATACAAGCCGCTACCCCCCCTTGGTATTTCTTTAATTGAATTTCATTTGATTAGACGGAAGACGGAAGTTCCTTAAAAACTTCCGCTTTCTTTAAAAGATTCTGAACAGTTCCTGTGGGTTGAGCACCTTTTTCAAGGAAATCTAGAATAACAGGAACATTTAAATAAGTTTGATTCTTCATTGGATCATAAAAGCCCACTTTTCTAAGATCTTTTCCTTCTCTTCGGGATCGAACATCAATTGCAACGATTCGATAGACGGCTCATTGGGATAGATGTAGATGAACAATACCCCCCCTAGAACCGTATAGGAAGTTTTCTCCTCGTACGGCTCGAGAAAAATGATTTGATTCGAAGTTTTGTCTATGTATGCAATTCGAATAAATTAAATGACAAATGGGGCCTATAAAATCAATTAGACTATGATTTCAGTCTTTTTTTTCCTGAAAATGAAAAAGAAACCATTCGTACTCATAACTCAAGTTAGATAACTCTCAAATAGCTGAAAGGAAAAATCTTTAGTCAATTTCATTTATTGAGTGGTCTTTACCCCCTTTTGTTTGTCTCGTTTAAAATTCTATTTGGATTCTTTAGTCTGATCCAGTTATTGAGATTATCGAGACAATTAAAATGGTGTTTCCTTGTTCTTAGATCCTTTATCCTTATTTTAAATCATTGGGTTTAGACATTACTTCGGTGCTTCTTAATCCTTTCAAAATGGCAGCAACATACCCTTTTTTGATTTTTTCTATCAAAGAATCCTATGGACAGTTGATTCCCCAGTGATACACTTTGAATCGAAAAAGTTTGATCAATTCCAACAAGTTTTGCTTTTGAATTGGAAACTTGCTCGAATTGGATCCTTTCGATTTCTATAGATGAAAGATACATTTACGAAGTTGTTCCAATTGATTGATTGGCATTAACCCTAGATCCTTGCCCCCGAGAAATGAATTAATCCTTTCTACTCGAGCTCCATCGTGGACTATTTACAACCCAACAAAAAAGAAGGGGTTCAGGTGTAACAGAACAAACAATGTCGAGCCAAGAGCACCCTCATGCCTAGATAAATCGAAAATGGTGGATGTAAAAATCCACAACGGACCGTGTCCTTCAAGTCGCACGTTGCTTTCTACCACATCGTTTCAAACGAAGTTTTACCATAACATTCCTCTAATTTAATTTGGAACCGGTATGGAATTGATTCAATTATGGAATCATGAATAGTCATTGGTTCAGCTGTCCATAGACATGGTAATCTAGACTTTTTCTATGATATGTGGGACGATTTTTCTTAAAAAGTCTTAGCAAGACAGCATCTTTAACATACATAAATAATATCTAGATAATAGAAAGAAATAGCAATATATAAACGAATAACTTTTTGAATCTGCATCTTCAAGTGACTCAATAGGATAGATTAAATGATTTCCTACTTTTTGGAGTACCAAAGATTCCACTTCCAAGGAATCATTAAAAATATTTATTAAATATATTTATAATTTAAATTGAAAAAGTTTCCTATTTAGACATCATTATTTAATTTGATTTCATTTGAAGAAAACTGGACAATAAGCATCACGTTTGATCCTCATAGGAAGATAAGTCTTTCTTTTTTAATTGACTCATCACTGATTTAATCTAAAATAGATCAAAAAAAAGAAGAAATAAATCCCATTTTTTTCATTTTCATGAGATGTATAAAAAAACAATGGAAGTTAAGATTTGAATCTTTACTCTTTTCATCTGATTACGAAAATCAAAAAATAATAGGGAGGGGTTTTCGTATCTATCAGATAGACTGAACAGTTGTCACTGTTATAGATATTCTATAATATAGAATTGAAATAATTTCAGTTTAAATAATTTAAGGGATCGCAAATGTTTTTCACAAAAACCAAAAAATTATTGTCATTGAAATAGAACGATACATACCATATAAGCTAAACATTTCCCCATTTTATATGATTCTATCATATGTATTTTCTTTAACATGGGGTTGAGTAATATTTCAATAATTGACTCTTGTGATAAAGTGAATAAAATAAAAGGGATAGGATAAATCACCCCTGCCTCAATCGTTACATAGATTTCCAATTTTTCATTAGAACCAAACACGAAATACCTAAATAAAATGAGATTCAAAGAAAAAATATTGGCTCCATAACATATTTCTATATGATATGGAACTTGATCATTTGTTAATGAGATTCGAAGAGACACGGGTAATTAAATTAATATGGATTAACTCCTATCCACTCCCCTACTTCTTTCTATGGGAATAATGGAGCATAAAAAAATGGATATGCGCTGGGACGGAAGGATTCGAACCTCCGAATAGCGGGATCAAAACCCGGTGCCTTACCACTTGGCCACGCCCCATTTCAATTTCTAATCTACACTAAGAAACAATAATATTGGTATTGGTTGTTTGTCAACTCCAGTCCAAATATCTATATATCTATAGAATAGATTGGTACTAGGATTTTGATACATATAGATATAGAATTCAACTTAATTTATTGATCATTACATAGAATTCAAGTAAGATATTGTATGAAAGTATGATTTCTTCTATTCTCCTTTGAGAATTGGAGGATTTTTGGTTGGGTGGGTTCAAAGAAAAAGAAGGATTTTTTGTCTAGCTTACTTACTTTCTTCCTTTTTCCTTATATCAAAAACTCAATCAAAGTGCAATTATCTCCAAGAACAAAATGTCTGTTATGCTTAATATCGTTAGTTTGATCTGTATTTGTATTAATTCTGCCCTTTATCCGAGTAGTTTTGTCTTCGGCAAATTGCCAGAAGCCTATGCTTTTTTGAATCCAATCGTAGATGTTATGCCAGTCATACCTGTGCTTTTTTTTCTCTTAGCTTTTGTTTGGCAAGCTGCTGTAAGTTTTCGATGAGATCCTTAATAATAATATCTTAGAAAATGCATGATTTCTTCGAGAAAAAATTCTAACAATTGAAAAATCAGATAAGTTTTAGAGTATGAACCCTCGATTCGCACACTGAAATTCTTGGATAGGCGCCATAAATCAGGCTTACCCCCACTTCCTCCCTTTTGACCCTTTTCCAGTGAAAGACCCTAACCCTATTAGGGTCTCCCACAATATCTAATTTGGATATAAACGAAAATTTTTTTTAATGAAAAACAAATGAATTTGTGATAATTCATTTCTATTTCTAGAAAAAAACCTCATTTCTTGGTGTCAAAATAGGATATGTGGTAGAAAAATGGAAGATCTACTCTCTTTTTTTTTCCAAAAAATCATCTTGGAGATTGTGTAATGCTTACTCTGAAACTCTTCGTTTATACCGTAGTGATATTTTTTGTTTCTCTCTTTATCTTTGGATTCCTATCTAATGATCCGGGGCGTAATCCTGGACGTGAAGAATAAAATCCAAAGGGTTTTTTCCTTGGTTAATTTTCAAATTTTCTTAGGATTTTATCTATTCCACACGTTTAACTAAGATTTTCAAAATTTGAAAAAAAAAAATAAATCAAGTCATCAACGGAAACGGAAAGAGAGGGATTCGAACCCTCGGTACGAATAACTCGTACAACGGATTAGCAATCCGACGCTTTAGTCCACTCAGCCATCTCTCCCAATTGAAAAAGATAATTACTACATTACACATAATGTAAGGAGTCTTTCTTTCTCTCTCTTCTTTCTCTATTCTATTATATATAGAGAGATCCACAAATCAGGAAATTCCTTTATCTAAAAGAGGGGCTCGAACGCGCCAACAATTGAACTAAAGAAAAATAAGGAAGACCTCTTTGTGTTGATTTTGTTCGAAAGGCCCTTCTTATTCTGATGGCCTGGCCTGGTCAGTACCTAGCCGGGCCTTTTTTTTGTTCCAAGGAATTATAGATAAATACTAATTTATCTGATATCTGATTTGAAAACAAAATACTTGTTTTTTTATTATATTATTATATTCAATTGAATATTTTATATTCAAGCAACAACAAAAAGAAGAAAGACTATTTACATTCTTTTTGTTGTTAAATTTTATTTTCATTTTCTGAACTAAAAAATAAACTAGCGATTTTTCCACAATGCATTTTTCTGTTATGATTTTAGTGTTTTTTTTCGATCCGTATCTATCTTCTTCAGCAAAAGAGAAAACTTTAGTTATTTAATTTAAATTAAATGAAGCTGCTTTTCCGAATCTCATTAAATTTTGATCTCCCCACGAAAAAGTTCAACACTCTCATTTTGCTGATTCTTTGCTGATCCTATCTTAATCATCCTCAATTATCTTGTTCGACAAAAGGTCCATTTGTATACAATAATCGTATTGTAGCGGGTATAGTTTAGTGGTAAAAGTGTGATTCGTTCTATTAACCCTTTAATAGTTAAAGGGTCTTTCGGTTTTATTCATATTCCGATCAAAAACTTTATTTCTTAAAAGGATTAAATCCTTTACCTCTCAATGAGAAATTCGAGAAAAAATACGCATTCTCGTGATTTGTATCCACGAGTCACTTATAAATTGAAAAGTTGGATTATGAAATCGCGAAACATAATTTTTGAATTGGACCAAGATTTCCAATTGAATAAGTATGAGTAAGG
>NW_028292398.1:27500-28815 GCF_026168435.1 Sesamum indicum | reverse complement strand
AATTTTGTTTAATCTATATTTTCTTCGGGTTGCTAACTCAACGGTAGAGTACTCGGCTTTTAAGTGCGGCTAGAATCTTTTACACATTTAGATGAAGTGAGGAATTCGTCTATACCATTGGTAAAGTTTGAAGACCACGACTGATCCTGAAAGGGAATAAATGGAAAAAATAGCATGTCGTATCAATGGAGAGTTCTGAGGATATTTCATTCTTATCGGATCGGTACAAAACCTTGTTCGAATTCTTGGAACGGAACAAAATTTAGTTGGGTCGAATGAATAAATGGATAGGGGCCTTATGGCTTCAATTAATTATAAGAAAGAAAAAGCAACCAGCTTCTGTTCTTAATTTGAATAATTTCCCGATCTAATTATACGTTAAAAATAAATTAGTGCCTGATACGGGAAGGACTTCTCTCCCCATGAGTGGATTCTATATTTTTTTCATGAATCCTAACTATTGGCATTCTCTATTCTGGAATGGAGATGTGTGTGTAAAAGAAGCAGTATATTGATAAAGAAAGTTTTTTCCGAAATCAAAAGAGCGATTGGGTTTAAAAAATAAAAGATTTCTAACCATCTTGTTATCCTATCACATAGACGAATTAAATGAAATGAATGGAGAAAAAAGAGAGGGTAGAGAATCTGTTGATAAGTTTACTTGTCTCCGAGGTATCTATTCTAGTAGAATACCTTGTTTTGACTGTATCGCACTATGTATCATTTGATAACCCCCAAAATCTTCTACCTTTGATTCAAATCGAATTTCAAATGGAGGAAATCCAAAGATATTTACAGCTAGAGAGATCTCAACAACACGACTTCCTATATCCACTTATCTTTCAGGAGTATATTTATGCATTTGCTCATGATCGTGGTTTCGGTCGATCGATTTTGTCGGAAAATTCGGGTTATGACAATAAATCCAGTTTACTGATTGTGAAACGGTTAATTACTCGAATGTATCAACAGAATCATTTTATTATTTCTCCTAATGATTCTAACCAAAATCCATTTTGGGCGCGCAACAATGATTTGTATTCTCAAATCATATCAGAAGGGTTTGCTTTTATTGTGGAAATTCCATTTTCTCTACAATTCATATCTTGTCTAGAAGGGAAAAAGATAGTAAAATCCCAGAATTTACGATCAATTCATTCAATATTTCCCTTTTTAGAGGACAATTTTTCACATTTAAATTTTGTGTTAGATATACTAATACCCCACCCTGTCCATGTGGAAATCTTGGTTCAAACTCTTCACTATTGGGTAAAAGATGCCTCTTCTTTGCATTTATTACGATTCTTTCTCAACG
>NW_028292397.1:0-2500 GCF_026168435.1 Sesamum indicum | reverse complement strand
ATGCTCTTCAGGCACTTGAACCTGCTTGGATCACATCTAGACAAATCGAAGCAGGTCGACGAGCAATGACACGAAATGCACGCCGTGGTGGAAAAATATGGGTCCGTATATTTCCAGACAAACCAGTTACAGTAAGACCTGCTGAAACACGTATGGGTTCGGGAAAAGGATCCCCTGAATATTGGGTAGCTGTTGTTAAACCGGGGCGAATACTATATGAAATGGGTGGAGTAACCGAAAATATAGCTAGAAGGGCTATTTTAATAGCAGCATCCAAAATGCCTATACGAACTCAATTTATTATTTCGGGATAAAGGATAAAAATGTAGAACCGACAGAAATGAGTCTTGGGGATGAAACAAAACCGCAGGTTTCTTTTTTTGGACAAACAATATTTCTTTTATTTTCTTCATCCTTTGCATTGGAAGAATAGACTAAAAAATTGATATGATTCAACCTCAGACCCATTTAAATGTAGCGGATAACAGCGGGGCTCGAGAATTGATGTGTATTCGAATCATAGGAGCTAGTAATCGTCGATATGCTCATATTGGTGACGTTATTGTTGCTGTGATCAAAGAAGCAGTACCAAATATGCCCCTAGAAAAATCAGAAGTAGTCCGAGCTGTAATTGTTCGTACCTGTAAAGAACTTAAACGTGACAGCGGTATGATAATACGATATGATGACAATGCTGCAGTTGTGATTGATCAAGAAGGAAATCCAAAAGGAACTCGAATTTTTGGTGCAATCCCCCGGGAATTGAGACAATTAAATTTTACTAAAATAGTTTCATTAGCTCCCGAGGTATTATAAAATAAAATGAGATCGCGATATCTTTTGCGTATTTGAAAGAAATAAATTCAGAACTAGATTAATTCGTAGATTGTGTCTCACGCATATACCTTGAAAAATTCATATTCATAAACCAATAAAGAAAAAAGAAAAACATGTTGATTATATCCAATTTTGAGGCACCAATAATTTTAGTTCATCATGGGTAGAGACACTATTGCTGAGATAATAACCTCTATACGAAATGCTGATATGGATAAAAAAAGAGTTGTTCGCATAGCATCCACTAATATTACCGAAAATATTGTTAAAATACTTTTCCGAGAAGGTTTTATCGAAAACGTCAGAAAACATCAAGAAAAAAATAAATATTTTTTGGTTTTAACCTTGCGACATAGAAGGAATAGGAAAAGACCCTATAGAAATTTTTTAAATTTAAAAAGGATCAGTCGACCCGGTCTACGAATCTATTGTAACTCGCAACGAATTCCTAGAATTTTAGGTGGAATGGGAATTGTAATTCTTTCTACTTCGCGAGGTATAATGACAGACCGGGAGGCTCGACTAGAAGGAATCGGCGGAGAAATTTTGTGTTATATATGGTAATCCTTTTAATATCCAAATGGGATCCGAAACCTCTTCCTATTTGTAAAAAAAAAAAGAAAGGGGGTGAGTTGTCTAATATCTTTTCTCCTCCATTAGTTGATACTTCAAGGGGGCTTTACCTGAAATGAAAGAAAAAAAATGGATTCATGAAGGTTTAATTACCGAATCGCTGCCAAATGGCATGTTCCGGGTTCGGTTAGATAATGAAGATCTGATTCTAGGTTATGTTTCAGGAAAGATCCGACGTAGTTTTATACGGATACTGCCAGGAGATAAAGTCAAAATTGAAGTAAGTCGTTATGATTCAACCAGAGGACGTATAATTTATCGACTCCGAAACAAGGATTCGAAAGATTAGGTGGTTTTTATTCAATACGATTCGAGATCAAAAATTGCAAGAAACTTATTTTCTACCAAGAAGTAGATTCAGAATTAAGATAAGGAATGACAAATATGAAAATAAGAGCTTCCGTTCGTAAAATTTGTGAAAAATGTCGACTAATCCGTAGGCGGGGGCGCATTATAGTAATTTGTTCCAACCCGAGACATAAACAAAGACAAGGATAGTCAGACTCGCTAAAGGGCTCAATGTACAAATAAAGAATCTCTTTTGACATGAAATGGATATATCCATATATTTCTGACTCATACTTATGAGATGATACAATATGGCCAAAGCTATACCGAGAACTGGTTCACGTAGGAATGTACGTATTGGTTCACGTAAGAGTGCACGTAGAATACCAAAGGGAGTTATTCATGTTCAAGCAAGTTTCAATAATACCATTGTCACAGTTACAGATGTCCGGGGTCGGGTGGTTTCCTGGTCCTCGGCCGGTACTTGTGGATTCAAGGGTACGAGAAGAGGGACACCCTTTGCCGCTCAAACTGCAGCATCAAATGCTATTCGTACAGTAGTGGATCAAGGTATGCAACGAGCCGAAGTCATGATAAAAGGTCCCGGTCTCGGAAGAGACGCAGCATTACGAGCTATTCGTAGAAGTGGTATACTATTAACTTTTGTACGGGATGTAACCCCTATGCCACATAATGGCTGTAGACCTCCGAAAAAAAGACGTGTGTAGAAATGAACAGTGAA
>NW_028292396.1:0-2500 GCF_026168435.1 Sesamum indicum | reverse complement strand
TTTTTCCATTTATTCCCTTTCAGGATCAGTCGTGGTCTTCAAACTTTACCAATGGTATAGGACGAATTCCTCACTTCATCTAAATGTGTAAAAGATTCTAGCCGCACTTAAAAGCCGAGTACTCTACCGTTGAGTTAGCAACCCGAAGAAAATATAGATTAAACAAAATTTCAACAAAGGGTGTATAGATACAATCAGAATCAAAATCGATTAAATTCAATTTAAACAAAGAGAAAGGAGATTATACGAGCTAATCAAACCATTGAGCTAACAAATCTAAAAAAAAAAGATTTTCTAATGGATTCGAAAGAGAAAAATGAATTGATTAGATGAAAATACAAGAAATTCTCAGATAAAAGAAAAAAATAGACAGAATTGAAAAAATGGGTAGAGCACCTCTTATGTTATCTACCTTTTTTCAATCAAAAAAACCTCTTGTATCAAAGAAAGCATCATTTGAATTTTGAATAAGGTAAAGTAAAAAACCTATGGGACGGAAATAAATAGACCCGGTTTACTTATCACGATGAATTATATTTGTTCGATACACTGTTGTCAATATAAATGGCGAGAAAAGAATACAGTGGAAACAAAAAAGAAAATAAATTGCATTGAAATTGCAATTCAAAGAATTTCAATTTCACAATGCAATAATATTCAAAATTGTCTTGTATTGACACTACATATCTAATTTACATAGCTAAAAAAGTATAAATGGAGAAGAATTGAAAAAAAAAGATATCGGATTTTTTAGTCCATGATGTATTTCATCAATCTAAGTGGAATAAGCAAAGTGGATTCCTTGTTGGTTAGTCGAGTTCCAATGAAAACCACAGAAATGTCCGAATTTATAAGATCAATAAACTAAGGTTTTATCGTTCTAGACCATCGGATTCGACGGAAACAATGATAAATAGATACGAATACCCCAGAAGGGGGGGGGAAATCAAAAAAACAAGTCGAGAAAAATTATACAAAGTTATATACAAGCCGCTACCCCCCCTTGGTATTTCTTTAATTGAATTTCATTTGATTAGACGGAAGACGGAAGTTCCTTAAAAACTTCCGCTTTCTTTAAAAGATTCTGAACAGTTCCTGTGGGTTGAGCACCTTTTTCAAGGAAATCTAGAATAACAGGAACATTTAAATAAGTTTGATTCTTCATTGGATCATAAAAGCCCACTTTTCTAAGATCTTTTCCTTCTCTTCGGGATCGAACATCAATTGCAACGATTCGATAGACGGCTCATTGGGATAGATGTAGATGAACAATACCCCCCCTAGAACCGTATAGGAAGTTTTCTCCTCGTACGGCTCGAGAAAAATGATTTGATTCGAAGTTTTGTCTATGTATGCAATTCGAATAAATTAAATGACAAATGGGGCCTATAAAATCAATTAGACTATGATTTCAGTCTTTTTTTTTCCTGAAAATGAAAAAGAAACCATTCGTACTCATAACTCAAGTTAGATAACTCTCAAATAGCTGAAAGGAAAAATCTTTAGTCAATTTCATTTATTGAGTGGTCTTTACCCCCTTTTGTTTGTCTCGTTTAAAATTCTATTTGGATTCTTTAGTCTGATCCAGTTATTGAGATTATCGAGACAATTAAAATGGTGTTTCCTTGTTCTTAGATCCTTTATCCTTATTTTAAATCATTGGGTTTAGACATTACTTCGGTGCTTCTTAATCCTTTCAAAATGGCAGCAACATACCCTTTTTTGATTTTTTCTATCAAAGAATCCTATGGACAGTTGATTCCCCAGTGATACACTTTGAATCGAAAAAGTTTGATCAATTCCAACAAGTTTTGCTTTTGAATTGGAAACTTGCTCGAATTGGATCCTTTCGATTTCTATAGATGAAAGATACATTTACGAAGTTGTTCCAATTGATTGATTGGCATTAACCCTAGATCCTTGCCCCCGAGAAATGAATTAATCCTTTCTACTCGAGCTCCATCGTGGACTATTTACAACCCAACAAAAAAGAAGGGGTTCAGGTGTAACAGAACAAACAATGTCGAGCCAAGAGCACCCTCATGCCTAGATAAATCGAAAATGGTGGATGTAAAAATCCACAACGGACCGTGTCCTTCAAGTCGCACGTTGCTTTCTACCACATCGTTTCAAACGAAGTTTTACCATAACATTCCTCTAATTTAATTTGGAACCGGTATGGAATTGATTCAATTATGGAATCATGAATAGTCATTGGTTCAGCTGTCCATAGACATGGTAATCTAGACTTTTTCTATGATATGTGGGACGATTTTTCTTAAAAAGTCTTAGCAAGACAGCATCTTTAACATACATAAATAATATCTAGATAATAGAAAGAAATAGCAATATATAAACGAATAACTTTTTGAATCTGCATCTTCAAGTGACTCAATAGGATAGATTAAATGATTTCCTACTTTTTGGAGTACCAAAGATTCCACTTCCAAGGAATCATTAAAAATATTTATTAAATATATTTATAATTTAAATTGAAAAA
>NW_028292395.1:0-2500 GCF_026168435.1 Sesamum indicum | reverse complement strand
TCTAATTTACATAGCTAAAAAAGTATAAATGGAGAAGAATTGAAAAAAAAAGATATCGGATTTTTTAGTCCATGATGTATTTCATCAATCTAAGTGGAATAAGCAAAGTGGATTCCTTGTTGGTTAGTCGAGTTCCAATGAAAACCACAGAAATGTCCGAATTTATAAGATCAATAAACTAAGGTTTTATCGTTCTAGACCATCGGATTCGACGGAAACAATGATAAATAGATACGAATACCCCAGAAGGGGGGGGGGAAATCAAAAAAACAAGTCGAGAAAAATTATACAAAGTTATATACAAGCCGCTACCCCCCCTTGGTATTTCTTTAATTGAATTTCATTTGATTAGACGGAAGACGGAAGTTCCTTAAAAACTTCCGCTTTCTTTAAAAGATTCTGAACAGTTCCTGTGGGTTGAGCACCTTTTTCAAGGAAATCTAGAATAACAGGAACATTTAAATAAGTTTGATTCTTCATTGGATCATAAAAGCCCACTTTTCTAAGATCTTTTCCTTCTCTTCGGGATCGAACATCAATTGCAACGATTCGATAGACGGCTCATTGGGATAGATGTAGATGAACAATACCCCCCCTAGAACCGTATAGGAAGTTTTCTCCTCGTACGGCTCGAGAAAAATGATTTGATTCGAAGTTTTGTCTATGTATGCAATTCGAATAAATTAAATGACAAATGGGGCCTATAAAATCAATTAGACTATGATTTCAGTCTTTTTTTTCCTGAAAATGAAAAAGAAACCATTCGTACTCATAACTCAAGTTAGATAACTCTCAAATAGCTGAAAGGAAAAATCTTTAGTCAATTTCATTTATTGAGTGGTCTTTACCCCCTTTTGTTTGTCTCGTTTAAAATTCTATTTGGATTCTTTAGTCTGATCCAGTTATTGAGATTATCGAGACAATTAAAATGGTGTTTCCTTGTTCTTAGATCCTTTATCCTTATTTTAAATCATTGGGTTTAGACATTACTTCGGTGCTTCTTAATCCTTTCAAAATGGCAGCAACATACCCTTTTTTGATTTTTTCTATCAAAGAATCCTATGGACAGTTGATTCCCCAGTGATACACTTTGAATCGAAAAAGTTTGATCAATTCCAACAAGTTTTGCTTTTGAATTGGAAACTTGCTCGAATTGGATCCTTTCGATTTCTATAGATGAAAGATACATTTACGAAGTTGTTCCAATTGATTGATTGGCATTAACCCTAGATCCTTGCCCCCGAGAAATGAATTAATCCTTTCTACTCGAGCTCCATCGTGGACTATTTACAACCCAACAAAAAAGAAGGGGTTCAGGTGTAACAGAACAAACAATGTCGAGCCAAGAGCACCCTCATGCCTAGATAAATCGAAAATGGTGGATGTAAAAATCCACAACGGACCGTGTCCTTCAAGTCGCACGTTGCTTTCTACCACATCGTTTCAAACGAAGTTTTACCATAACATTCCTCTAATTTAATTTGGAACCGGTATGGAATTGATTCAATTATGGAATCATGAATAGTCATTGGTTCAGCTGTCCATAGACATGGTAATCTAGACTTTTTCTATGATATGTGGGACGATTTTTCTTAAAAAGTCTTAGCAAGACAGCATCTTTAACATACATAAATAATATCTAGATAATAGAAAGAAATAGCAATATATAAACGAATAACTTTTTGAATCTGCATCTTCAAGTGACTCAATAGGATAGATTAAATGATTTCCTACTTTTTGGAGTACCAAAGATTCCACTTCCAAGGAATCATTAAAAATATTTATTAAATATATTTATAATTTAAATTGAAAAAGTTTCCTATTTAGACATCATTATTTAATTTGATTTCATTTGAAGAAAACTGGACAATAAGCATCACGTTTGATCCTCATAGGAAGATAAGTCTTTCTTTTTTAATTGACTCATCACTGATTTAATCTAAAATAGATCAAAAAAAAGAAGAAATAAATCCCATTTTTTTCATTTTCATGAGATGTATAAAAAAACAATGGAAGTTAAGATTTGAATCTTTACTCTTTTCATCTGATTACGAAAATCAAAAAATAATAGGGAGGGGTTTTCGTATCTATCAGATAGACTGAACAGTTGTCACTGTTATAGATATTCTATAATATAGAATTGAAATAATTTCAGTTTAAATAATTTAAGGGATCGCAAATGTTTTTCACAAAAACCAAAAAATTATTGTCATTGAAATAGAACGATACATACCATATAAGCTAAACATTTCCCCATTTTATATGATTCTATCATATGTATTTTCTTTAACATGGGGTTGAGTAATATTTCAATAATTGACTCTTGTGATAAAGTGAATAAAATAAAAGGGATAGGATAAATCACCCCTGCCTCAATCGTTACATAGATTTCCAATTTTTCATTAGAACCAAACACGAAATACCTAAATAAAATGAGATTCAAAGAAAAAATATTGGCTCCATAACATATTTCTATATGATATGGAACTTGATCATTTGT
>NW_028292394.1:22500-32158 GCF_026168435.1 Sesamum indicum | reverse complement strand
AACACTCAGAAAAAAACCTAGAAAAGAGGAAGAGTCACTAAGACAAGAGCTAGGTAAGCAAGAAGGAGAGGCTAGAAAAGGCGAGGCAAGGGGCTCTCCATCTCTAGGAAGATTGTGTCCAGGATCTGGTAATCTAAGCCTTGCTTCTTCTGGTCGGCTCGTATTAGCCTGTGCTTTATTACAGGTAGTCATTCCCCCGTTCCTTTAGTCTTTTCAAGGGTACTTGAATCTTAATTAAACTATTCTATATTATGTCTTTCTTTCTGAAGGGCTTGCGGTTCATTACACCAAAGGCTTTCAGTGAACTATTGAAGCTATCGAGAGAGTACCAAATGCTGACGGTGACGAAGCGACTTTCGGTGGACGCGGAGCCAACGAGTTCAGTCGAACAGCATAACGAGTATAAGGTTACAGAAGCCTTCGCCAACTTTGATAGGCATAGCATTGCAAGCAAATAGAGCAGAGAGCTTACCCTTTCTTTCTATTAGAGTCGCGAGCTTTTTGTAGTCGGTCCGGGAGAACCTTGCTGCTTACTTGCTATATCCCCGCGTCCTTGCACGGCTCGGCTCGTTCTTCGAGCCCTGCTTCTCCCTTCCCCCTATCCCCGTTCCTACCGTCCAAAACAGGCCTATGGAGTATAGCCAAGTGGTAAGGCATCGGTTTTTGGTACCGGCATGCAAAGGTTCGAATCCTTTTACTCCAGATTATGAACACCCGATCGGATCTGTCAAGAACGAGCTGACGACTACAGGGGAAGCGGCTGACTGCAGTCCCTGAGCCCAGCTTGTAGCAAGCCAAAAGTCTGACTTGAACCTACTTTGCTAAGAGAAGGGAAAGACAGACGGCAGAAAGAAATCCTTCCAACCGGCGGAATGGAACACAAGACTGACTTTGGCGATCGGTGAAGAGTATTACCCTCTCCTGTAAGCTTAAACCGCCTCTTCTGAACCGGGGTACTTACTGACTGAATCGGATTCTACTGAGCACTTTCATCGGGTCGGAACTACGAAGATCTAATCGGGAAGTGTTGAAATATCCCCAGCCCCTGCTTTTAAAAAAGCTGCTATATAAGCATACCCCGCTGGGAATTGCGTGTGAGAGACTGTTGGCTTAAAAGATAGATCTTGAGATATCTGCTTGCCAATTTTCAAGACTACTGCTTTGCTTGACTATTTGACTTCTTAGCTTGCAACTACTGTAAAGGAAATCGGGAAATTAGCAATAAACCAAGGGGAAGGGAGTCTATTGGAGCAATCCTACAAAGCCATATATATTCTGCTCCTACATACAGGTAAAAAAATCTCTCTATGTCCAAGGACATCAATAAATTCACCAGGTGGCCAAGGAAACAATATGAACTATTACAACACTGGGAAAGAAAAAGATCTCTTATCTAGAGCCTATAGCCTTTTACCGCCGCTTGAACTGGCTTCCTGGACCACCATCGAATGGCACTTGCTTCCTGCTTTATCACTGGATTGCTTGCGTACTCTCTGGGAGAAGGCCTGGTAGGGATGGGAGTCTTTAACTACCCTTACGCTCCTCGGCACCCTTTGGATAGACGTGCATCTTAGCCCTGGAAAGAGTTATTACTATGGAAGGAAGGAAGGGATTATATAGGAATGAGAGCCATAAGGACTAGTATAGAACTCCATGGGTTTAGCACTCGAACTAGATGAAGGGGAACGGAACTAGCACTTATAGGGGGAATGGAATAGGAATGCGGGATTACAAAAGGGGATAGGCTGGGGCCTTTTCAAATCACACTCGGGGAACACACTTTCCAGGGGACTTAGACTATTGAGAAGGGCACTTTTACTAGGGATCTTTCTTTCCCATCAGGGAAATGAGAATCATAAGCCAGTTAGGAAGGAAATACACTGACTAGAACTATTTATTACCGGAGTGAGACCCCTTATTTACATTACAAGTCCGAATGCCATCCTTTATTTACAAGCCCCAATTACATCAAGACTATAAAGGGTTCCTCCATGGCTTGCTACGCCGGATAGGTCCTACAATGGTACCCTCCTATATATCAGGGACTTCCCCTCAGACTTGCACTCTGAACTAGTTCTACCCGTAATAAGAATGCTAACAGGTCTAGAGGACTATCTATTAGAATCCCCTTTTATTCTTAATACCTCTGACTAAGAAAAATGAATCTCTTTCGTAGATGATGTGCTAACATTCCTAGGGCCCTCCCCTTAATAGGGAGCTAACTATCTAAAGGCCAGGGCTATTCCCCTTACTTTCCTATTTTATATTTGCTTTCCTGCTAGCATATTTTATTCCAAGGGCAAAGGCGAGCCATCCATTTGGAGTGCCTTTACCTGGAGTTGGATAGTGTGTAATAGTTTTCATCGATGGGAGCGTTCCAGTCTTTCTCCTTACCAGTCTGTCCTCCCAGCCCTTCTGTCTTGCTTTTTTAATAAGGGGAGTTTCCATCCAGTTACAGTACAATTCTATTATGTTTCCTATTACCTGGCATATTTTCAGGAAGGACTATTCCCTGTAATGAATATATAGCGTCCAGCACAATTACCTTATTTACTGGTCAGGTCTTCCTACTGCTGTGGAAGACTTATTCTTTACTTAGATGTGAAGGAGTCTTCTTTAGTTACATGGTAAGGTCTTTAGGGATAATAAGGCACATAGATCGAATTGCTTAGTGAAAAAGAAGTGCTCTTATTCTCTTGCTTGAACAGATTATCCGATCGATTGCTGATCCTAGGCTATCTCTTTGTATTATAGCTCGGGTAGATAAGTTTCAAGTAGTAGTAACGAGTCAGTATACATATTTTCTATTTCATTCCTTCGTCTCAATTACATCGAGCCTCAATAGCTAAGGTCGGTCTTTTCCTTATATACTAAGATATCTTTCCTTTTTCCGATCGCTTTCCTTCATCAGAAGTGGTTGACAAGGAGAGAACTCGATTCCATCGATATGGTGAATTCAGTGGAGCGAGACATTGCTCTAATCTTTCTTTTGCTTCTGCATTGCCATAGGGCTCAGTGACATGTCAAAAGATATGAACGACCATCGGATTGAAATAAGGGAATTGAGACCGAAAGATATCCATGTCAGTTAAAGATGTCTCTTTTTTGAGTGATAGGAACAGAGCTTCGGGCAAGCAGCTTAGCCAAAGCAGTAGCGTTGGAGTTCTTCCACGGCATGCTCAGAGAAAGACTTCCTCCATGGCATAGCTCAGTCATTCAATCATGGTAGGATCGGTCAGACAGGATTCTTTCTTCTCCTAAGCGCAGGTCTAGCTCTGATTAGTTCCTCTTTTAGGTATCTGACCATTTTTTCTTCCTTATCCGCAAGGAGCTTTTCTAACTTCTTTATCATGAGCATGAATCTCTCTCATTTCACCTCAAGGTGCTAGCACTCTTTCTTCCTCCTTACAAAGGCTTCGAAAGTGGAGATAAAAGACGATTCGTAGCATGTAGCATCTATCTAAGCTTTTGTACGATTTTCTTTATTGTCGGCGTAAGGACACAGCTAAACCCATCCTTTTTTCGATTCGACGACACTTTTTGCAATGAGTCGACTTCTTCTCTGGGGTAATCCCAGGAAAATGCCCCCCCACATGTTCTTACTCTGCCACCCACAGTAGAGCGGAGACAATCCTGTTTTTTATCCGCCTTTCCTTATTCCAGCCATGTCAATCGACAGGGATAAATCCACTTTGTAATCCATGCCGATCCGGGAGAAGGAAATGGAACTAGCGGATAGACGAGTCTTTCTTTTTAGGTACGTCGCTCCTCTCTTATCTCTCGTCCTCCTGATCGTCTCACATATTCTTCTTTTCCTCTTCCCATTTTTTTGCCTTTGATGCAATCTCCAAAGTGAAGCATATAGCTGGAAATGAGATCAAGAAAGCTTCTTCAAGCTCGCCTGGCCCAAGGACAAAAAGCAGTAATAGTCTAAGGCAGCGGTAAACAAGGGAAAGGCAGAAGGGTTGGTTCTTCGATGAACCTGAAGAAGAAATGCTTTTCAGTCCCCCTTTGTAAGTGAAGGAAAAGTAGTTCCGGTGAGCAGTTCAGTAAGGAATCGATTCGATGAAAGAAAAGCGTTTTAGGGTAGTCGCTAGTAAGGGGAAACGAACGTGAGTCTTATACAGGATGGCTCGATAAATAGGAAGGATTTATAACTGCCAAAAAGATGAGGAATTAGGAACGATGTCGGGGAATCGATCAAAGTCTGGTTGAAGGACCCACGGGGCGGTAACTAGCCTTTAAGGTAAGGGTCCGAAGGAGTTGAGCTTTTCCACCTAGCCAAAGCCAACCTTCTTTCTTTGATATTCTAGCTCGTGGGGAAAAAAGTCCTTTGATCCTATCGATTCTAGTTCTATACCCATTTCCCCTCCTTTAATGGCTTACTACCCATGAAAGGGACTTTTCTTCTGTTTAAGAGGATTCCTATACCCTTGAACTTTAAATTCACCTATACCGCCCACTAACCATCTGGTAAACCGAAGGATATTCTGCTTCCTTCCAAGCCCACTAGAAAGAGAGTAAAAATGCCTTCTTCTTACTATCTATTCAAAGTATATTCTCAATCGGCGAAGTCTCGCTGTATTGAAAGCGGTAGACTGGTGCTTTTATCCAGTGAAGCACGAGAGCCCCCCTTCTCAGGCATTCACTATAAGGCTAAACGAAAGCCAAAGAAGTCGGTCCTTCAGGCGGGATGTAATGAATCCACTGTATAATATAGTAAGCCCATCTCTGGATTCTGTCTTTCAATGAAAGATTTGAATATATCAATCTCATCGATCGAATCACTTTTTAGAGAAAGACGAGATAGACGTCTAAGTCATACAAGTAAAAAGATCTAGTCAAGGATTGCATCAACCAGATTAAGAGAATGTGGCTAGCTGGAGAAATGTGGAAAGAAATTAGTTAAACAGCTAGTCCTCTTCCCTTCCCCAAGGGAGCCATATGGAGACCGTGGCTGGTCAACCGCTAGGCTATTTGTCCTCATGGCCTCTCTTCGCACTTACCCACCATATATTGATATGGCGGTGTGCAGAACAGGTGAGAAGTTTACTAAATACGCGGTTCTTGGCGACGATGTTGTCATAGCCGACCAGGAAGTAGCAAGGGTGTATGAACAATCCTTGGCTTGGATCAATGTTGGGTTCCAATTTTCTTTTCAAAAATCCTAAATTTCGGTTCAGTTGAGTTTGCAAAGAAAGAACTTTAGGGTCTATGAATTGAGAGTGGACCTTACTTAGTCCTGTATCTATTAAAACTTTAAACAATTGGTACCATCCTTATGGGTTTTAGGCAATTAATGCTCGATATCCTATACGACGCTTTAGCACATTATGTCGTATTGGAGGTGCCAGATACAGGGTTCTTTCTAGGCTTGACCTTTGCCCTTCACTTAGGTTTGAAAGAGTGAGGGCAATGGACACTAAAATGCGCCTGCCAAAGCAAGCAATGGAGCTTTGGTTAGGTCGTGGTCTTCCCGTATCTACGAGGTCATATCATTTCAGTTCTTCGTAACGAAATGAAGCCTCGGGATCTACGTCTTACCCCAGACGAGTTCTTTGTCACTGAGAAAGTCCAAGATTGTCTCGAGTGGTCACTTCTTCGTTTATGGGTAAGGGATTGGCTTAAGTACTGCCATTGGTATTATAGTTTAGCTTTGTCACCTGATGTCCGGATCGAGGATTTCTTTGATGCTCCCATTGGAATATCAGACGGACTGACCCTCAGTTGGTTTAAATGTGGAAGATTTATGATATGGTAACGTTGAAGGGAGTCGACTTCAAGGTACCTATACTTGAACCCCTCTGGGCGCAAGCTTGGTGGAGTCTCAGGTAATTCTTTCTTGGTGCAGCCCTTTGGTCTTAACCAGCCGTCAAAGGTGTGGTCTATCCATCTGTCACTCTTTTTGAGGGCAGACCAATGGACCCATCTCTGATTAGGACCATAAACTAGTTGAAAGACTTTAGGCGTCCCGTTACCTCGCCTTGGAATAGAATCAAAGAGGATAGGGTGAGTGGAATATGTAGGCGTAGGCGGTGGTAAACTTCTCTTTCCGGTAGTAGAAGGGAAGAAAAAGTGCAAGTGACTTCTAGGATTTCTAGTTCCGTGCTCTAGGGCTTTGACTTCGAATTCGAGAATTCGATTACTTTACTTAAAGTTGATGGCAGATGGACCTCATTCTTTCAACCTATTTGTGCAAGCAACCTATTTATTCCCTTTCTCTTAGGAAAGACCTAGAAAGATCACTCCTAAAAGCAGCCTTTCTCTTATATACGATAGCACTGCTGCCACTTCTGAAGCTAGGGACTTCTTTCTGTCGATACCTTTACTGTAGAGAAAGAATAGGGGCGAAGCGGTTGAATTGGCTTCAATCGAGATTTCCTCACCTTCTTCTCTTAGGCACTCGAAGCATATTGGAAAGTTTCCAGTCGAGCGGGAAGGCTTAGCTCAAAGACTTTCAAGAGCTTGTTGGAGTAAATTGATCAAAGGAAAGGTCAGATTATGGGACAGAAGTGAAATGACCCCTGGTATGGGCTAGAGAAGGGTGAGCCCTTTTGTTCAAGGTTTGGATTACGCTATCTTATGATAGGAATCAGCGGCAGATGAAGATGTGAACAGAAGCCTTGAAGCAGCGCCCAGGGCGAAAGGGATGCGGATTCAGCCTTCTTGCTCGGGGATCTCTTTTGTGTAACCATAACCTTTTGTGAACACAGAAGATCTTTATCACTTGCGACCAGATTTCGACTGTACTTTCTTGTCCTTCCTTGCTCACTGCTCAAGGCCCTTACCTTTAGGTAATGAAATTCATTCCATTCGATTGATCTGACCTATTAAGCGATAATAGCAGATGAGGAATGCTTGTCATAAAGAAAGCAAGACTTTTCCTGAGGCTGCCCTATTCGGATCGTCCCTATGTCCCAAGGTCTGTAGTGAGTTCCGACCCCTCACTTCCTCAATAATTGAGAAGCTAGAAGTAGTTTATCAGTCTTGCGCGGGCCCCTCCTTTTTAAATTTAAAGACGCGGGCTTTGTTGTTCTTTTTCCTGACGCGAAGGCCTCTCTATTCCGGACTCGCTTCTTTTTCTAAGCCCTTGCTTCTTGTAAATCGCCTAAAGGAGGTAAGGAAGCTTTCATTTTTTATCTAGTTTTAGGGTCGACGAGGTTCGATCTCGCACCTTCCGTCATTCCCGACCGGCGGCGCTCTCGTAAGGCGCGATCCATAAGAAATAGAGAAGGGAGAACAGAACTCAAAAGCTGTGCTACACCTCGGGCCTGGTTAAGCCCAAGTCATTCGCATGGGAGAAAGCAAAAGTACCTGGAAAAAAGAAGTACTGGGATCACCAGAGTGATTGGGTGCTATGGGGGAAATCCTCGTTGAAAGAGTCACTCGGAAGTGAATGAAGCTACCGAAGCCGAAGAAGACTAAATGCGAGGTGACGCAGCTCTTTCCTTTGGCAAGGTAGGTGGATTTACAAGACCAGTTTCAATGACAAGAGTTGCGATAGCTTTAGCTGGCATTAGATCAATCACAGGTTTTGCCGGGTGAAGGGAAAACATCAGCGGCACGTGAAAGGAAGAATCTCAAGACGGGAGCTACTGATGAATAAGTTCTTCCTTCGCCACTTGAAGCGATTCAGGTAAGACCAACGTACGAGGATTCAAAACCTACTTTCTTCTTTGATCGGCAGAGTGTCAGAAGCCGCGACAGGATAGTTCGTTCTCGTCAGGTGAAACTCCTTCGCTATCGGTATTTCTTCATTCTTCAGTTTGAACTTCGGCTCTTTCTCTAAGTTCATTCCGTACGTACGTATCCTATTCTATTTCCCAAAAGTAGCTGCATTCCTACGAGTGAATTTCTTCCATCAGTTGAGGCTCGATGTAATTGAGTTATGGTTCACGAGCCTTTTTTGAATTCTCTTTCTTGTCCTTTCGTGAGTGTGTATTCCGGCAGTGGGACCATTCCATCCATCCTCTCCTTTCAGTCGAGTTACTTCATACCTCTTCTTTTTAGCCTTTTGCTTGAGATTCTTTACCGATTGGCTTTTGTTTTAACACTATTCCCGTAGCGCTTTCTTGAGTTCCTGAGTTGAATAAACCCTTGGGCATGGAGAATGAGTCCTCGGGCATTGAATGAGAACATGACCGCTTTCTAATTCGTTGACCCTTCTTCTTCATCGACCCTGTACGAGGGTATTATTATCAGTTTGTAAGAAATCCTGCTTCCTACTACCTTGCCTATTGTTAGCTGGAAGTCCGATTCAAGTTGATTGGCTAAGCCTTCGACCTCGCTTGAGGATAGGCTGGTGCCTTAGTCCTTGACTTCTTTTCTCCTTGCTCTTAGCGCCTACCTTGTCTATTCCCCGCTTGCTTCTCTTCTTCCGACTGGCTTTCAACTAGTCTAAGGTGCGTCCCTAGCTCTTTGAACACATGCTTCCTTCAGAAATGCTTGCTTATGGTATGATATTAAGCTGATCCTACATCTTACCTGTGTAGAATCGATAGGTAGAAGGCATTATTCTTTACATCCTTCCCCCGGTTCATCAAATCAATCAAGGGAATAGGTACAGTCCTGAGCTTCCTCCTTCGTTATGGCATTTTTAGATGATTCACTCCTGCGCCTATATTCTTAAGTAGAGGCAATTGTTACATCAATAGACTTGACCGCGACGCTCCTCTTCAATTGCTAATGAGTTGAAGCTTTCTAGTTATGATTGGTCTTTGGAAAGAGAATTGAATAGCGTAGAGTTCGCTCCTCTTCCATCTTGGAGCTAGCATTCTCAGATAGTTAGAACTTCTCCGACAAGAGGTCCTACTTTTACTGGTCTGATTGCCTTCCTTGCCCGGGATTCTTTCGTAGTGTAGTCTTTTTTGCACAGCGACCAGTCCTAAGAAGAAAGCAAAACTCCTAAGCCTGGAAGAATGTACACTGACGAGCTAATGCGAAAGGTCACTACCGATACGAGGAAAGTCCTATCGATTAAAGACAGGTAGGATGGTATCTCAAGAGCAATAGGAATTTCTCAAGGTCATGGTCAATGAACTGCTGCTTACGAGTTCATTCAGACCTACCTAGGCAAGGAGGAGACATGGATTAACTAAGAAGAAGGAGCTGAAAGCCACTCCCCCATAGGGGGAGGAGCCGATGAACACATAAACGGGAATCAACCCAAACTTCAAGATCAGCGGGTACTATTTCCAACCTTTGTACCTTTGTCGAGGAAGATGGTTATGCTTCGCTGGCGTATACCTTAATGCTTCCCAGTTGGTGATCTCGAGACCTTACTGGTTCTAGTTCCGCCCTATGAACTTGTTGGCCTTTCACCGGTCTCATTCTTTTCCCTCGGTCTTGCCATCTATTAAGTCGTTCTTGAGATCAATCTCGTCTTTCTCATTTCCTCTGTGAGATGATTGATTTGTGGAATATTCATAGGTTTTCCCCTCGTCCTTAGACGCTGGGGTGAATGAAGAGGAATGAACTCTTAGTCTCTGCTTTCCACCTATTAGCCTATTTAAGATCAATCACTGGGTAGATGTTAGCGCTTTCAAATGAGTTGGTCTTGGCAAGGAAGCATTGACTAAAGCTCCTCGCCCCTTCTGTATTTATTGTTCATAGGCTTGAATCGGCTAATCGCTATGGCATTCAATCCTATCTCAATATA
>NW_028292394.1:0-17500 GCF_026168435.1 Sesamum indicum | reverse complement strand
TTTGTAGGATAGGAGTTGGTTCTAGTCAACTGTCAGTCTCAAAAAGGGCTAGACGCACCTCTTCTCACGCATACGCTACGCCCCTTACGACTGCTCTTTTCCACTTATACTAGCCAAGGTTAGAACTATAAGGAAAAAAGCAACGGTATACGAAAACGATCTTTGCCATTGCTGCTTCTGCCTCTGCTTGTGAGCCTTTTGGGGGGCTAACGCTAATGAAATTCTCTTTTTTTCTGAACCTGGTGGGTCAGCTATGGATAGGAGCGAATGCAGTTGCAGTGGAAGTTTGAATTGCTAATGCCTCTCCTTCGGTGGAGCTACCTGCGGCACCCTCTTGCGCTTATTGCTTATTGATTAGAGTTAGTGATGAAAAAAAAGGTATGTGCGAAAGGCTGATTTCCCAAAGCAGAAAGCACTCTTTCAAATGCGCAAGTAGGAAAGTTATCAAGCGCAGGCATAGTCTCATTAAAGCTAAGCGCATGCCATTCCAGTCTCTCCCTCTATCGAATCAGTGATGGAATACCTTTTTCTGTTAAGCGAGTGCTCAAAGTGGGAAGACTCTAATGGGCTTTCTTTGTTCCCCTATATGAGTTTATCCTACCTAGTACCAGTCATCCGCTAGGCTAGCACGTAAACGAGTTCTATTGGTAAGCCCTTTTGTAACACCAACCATCTAGTTTCCTTACATTGCTAATGCCTTGTATTGACCTTCCTTTGCTGTTTATTCCCCTTAGTCAAAGTCTGTCTCTTGAGGTTAGGTGTTTACCTTTCTGGGGCAAAACTAAAAAAAAAGAATCTTATTCTAATTCTTTTCTTAGGAAAGTGTCTTACGCAAGCTAGTTTGAAAGAAAAGATCTGAGTTAATCCAAGCCTTTTAGATATGTATTGAGAGTAAGCTTCATCCTCCCTTGTAGCAGTTTTTCTACCTTGGATACTCCAAGCCTTGGTTTTTCCACTCTATTAAGATTAAAGGTTCCCATCGAGAAATTAATTAATTGTTGAAGAACTCCCCCCTTTGCCTGGGTCTTTCTCGCCGCCTGCTTTGATTAGGACTTTGCCCGGGGAAGAACTCAAAAAAGAAAGCATTTAAGTCGAAGTAAGTAAGTCGGATTCGCTAGCCTTTGGGCTTAGAATCGCTCTTTGCTAATAGACTGGACTGGCTTAGAATCAATGCTTTGACCGCTAATGCCGTCTCCCCCATAGTAGTGGGGAATAGCCAAGCCAAAGATGCTACTTCCCAGCCCACGGGAAAGCCTCCTCTTTCTGGTCGGAATCAATGATAGCCCCCTCATTTGGGTAAAGAAAAGAACTAAAGGTAAGGAGCGGTCGCTAGGGCAGGGCCGTATCCCGATCCGGATGCCACGAAAATTTAGGGAAGCCTTTTTCAACAAAGAGTTTCTGCGACCGGTGAGAAACCGGACGACTTTCGGGGGAACACCTTTCTCTTTCATATTGAGTCCTAAGAGGTGCGGCCCACTTGGTGTCGGATCAGCTCGACAGGTCAGTCAATAGTCTTTCGCAGAGTACCTCCTGTTTTAGTGAACCCTGGGAGTTGTCGGCGGCTCGACGATCTGTATTCCAAAGGTTTACCGAGGTGAAGCTTTTGGCAGGTATTCTCTTATTGTAGCTTTCTCTACTTCAGGCTCTTCCGAGGGCCTTTGTTTGAGGTGAGATTCTATAGTTTGATGGTTACCTCTGTTCTCCTCTCCCTTCCCCGGTAGCTAGGATAGAGTTCTATTTATCTTTCTTTCCTTCCGTTCAGGGGCACTCTAAAGGCTTTGCAACCTTTAGAGCTGGTTGACAGCCGTCTAGTCAGTCCCTCTCGCTCTTTGATAGACATCTTTCGGTTCTCGGTCTCATCCGACGAACAACTTTAGGTCCTTATTCTGTGTCCTATCCTTCCTTACGGATTCCCGGTTTCTGAAGGGGTAGCGGCCTGTGTCTCCGGCTCTGGGAGAACTTTACCTATAGCTAACCTAGAGAGCTTTACTTTAAGATAGCTCGGGCAGGCACTCTTCTTCGAAAAGAGGAGTTGCTTGCCTTACCCCACCAACCACCTTAGCGCTGGAAGTTCTAGCAATGGGAAGCGGAAAAAACGATAGAAAATTCATATTCATTAGATAAGAGATTGTGGATCTGTTCTTAGTGAAGACAACCGGATTGGGACGATCAGGTCGGTTGAGGGCAGCAGCACACCAATAGGTGTGGATTGCCATTCTTGTACTGTTTGGGTAAAGGGCAGGAGCGCTCTTTCCCTCTCACCAGTACTTACTAGTTGGAGTGGGGCAACCGGTTCAAACCAAATATCCAACAGACGCTTTCCTTAATGGCTGAACTCGACCGAAAGGGAAAGGAAAGCTTTGATACCAGAAGTCACGTAGTAAATGGATATTCCATGGGAGACCGTAATACGACCTTTTTTCACTCTACCACTGTGATCAGGAGAAAGCGAAAGAGGATTGATGGCGCTAAGGGCTCGACCGAAGGAAGAGGGCGCTAAGCTGTCAATTGACGACTAACAGGAGAGGGCGGTTTGTGCAAGTGAAATTGAAGGGACTTGCAGCTAAGGCGAGAAATCGGCCCGCACTTTAGATATACTCTAGCTTTAGAGTTAGAGGCTGCCACGGTGAAAGTAGAGGTTTAGGCTTGCCCCTGCTAGTCTTTAGGTTGCACATTTATGCCCAGAAGTAGCTGCATTCTGTTATCGCTTTCGGTAACGAAGGCTTTCCATTTATTTCGCCTTAGGAGAGCTCCTTTCTTATTGTTATGCCGCTTTAAAGAGAGTTTAACACTAACTAAGTAAGAGCTAATAGGAAAAGGGTAGGGATGGAACTTCTTCGTTCCCTAGCCACTCTACCCGTAGCCCTAAAAAGCGTAGGATGGGGAGCGCATACGAGGGAGTGAGCGAATGACCAAATGTGTCTTTCTTTTAGTAAGTAATTGAGTATGCCCGTTGTTTGCGCGGGATTCTATTAAGGTAATGTTCTGTGCTTAAGGACTAGAAGCGGATTCCTTTATAGAACTGAATGGAAGTCAAAGTACTACGCTCCTTCCTCAATGGATGTTAAAATGGGGCTGTTCTATCTATTTTATTTCAAACTACCAGAGGCAGAGGGGGTTCGATTCCCGTTATTTGGCACTTTAAGCCGAAAAGAAAGAAATTGATGCAGAACTCTTTCAGACCCCTCCTTTCACTCGTATCCATGGCAAATCCCTGATTCACTTCTCACTCCCGAGGAAAGCAGGGCATAGTGTGAGTGATATCTTTCTTTCGTTGAGGTTCGATGGTAATTGAAGCTGAAACCTACACTCTTTCTTGTGTGTAATGAGTAGCTACTATTTAGAATGAATTCTTATCGGTTTTTAACACCAACTCCTTTTATAAACTCTTCTTAAAAAACGTTAGGGCGGGGAACTGAGGAAGCTAAGCCGAAAAGGTGGAGCGAGAACTGGAAACCCGACTAGGTTCATCGATGCCCTCAAACCCGGTAGAAAGCCTTTCTTAGTGCTTAGCCTCTTTCTAAAGAAGAAGTTTTGGAAGCATTGAAGTCTATGAAGTCCTATAAAGTCTCCAATCCCGATGTCTCCATACCTCTTCGTGCTATGTATGGAAAAATTCTCACTTTTTCTTTTATTGACATGAAAGTGGGAAAGAAGGAATGGAAGCCGATAGCCACCACTTCTAGCCGGGGTCCCAAGATTTCCCATCTTCTCTTCGCTGACGATCTTATCCTATTCGCCAAGGCGACTGTCTCTCAAGCTAGAGTGGTGCGAAAGACTGTTAGAGAGTTTTGCTCATGTTCAGGGATGATGGTGAATTCACAGAAATCAAAGCGTCAACCTTAGCGGCCTCTTACTTCAAGAAGAAGGAGGGAGCGACTGCGTACCATTTTCTAGAGCTAGGTTTGACAGATAATCTAGGCAAATACCTGGGCGCTTGTTCATGGCAGACTTTCTAAGGCCACATAGAGTTATATTATTGATAAGGCGCAGGCGGCGAGGTTCTGAAAGAAGGAAATCGAAGCTCTTAAACCTGGCGGGAAGGGCCACGTTAGTGCAATCCACAGTGACTGCGATTCCGATCTACTCAATGCAAACCTGCTGGCTCCTTTCTTCAATATGTGGGGCTGTTGACAAGCTTGCTAGATCCTTCCTTTGAGGTTCTGATAAAGAATTATGGGGTATTCACCTACTAAAAAAAAAGGGAAGCTATGACAAAACCAAAAGAAGAGGGTGGCCTAGGAATTCGAAAAGCAAGAGATAAGAATGTGTCTCTCATCGGCAAACTTGGATGGGATCTCGGGTCGGATAAGTTATGAGTAGAAGTGCTGCGGGGTAGATAGATGAGAAGTAATCAGGTAAAATTACCAGCTCCTGGGCATGCTTCCCCCATCCCCATATATGAAGTCAATTATCAAGGGTCTTGCTGCTATCCAGAATGGCTTCAAGTGAAGAATAAGTGATGGGTCTCAAATTCTGCTTTGGTATGACTGGTGGGCAACTGATGATATTCTGCTAAACCAAGTGGATCATATTATGCCTGATGAAGTTCATCTCCGGCTTTTTGATGTGATAAATGAGTATGGATACTAGTGGTACTTTATTTCTATTTAAGTAGGACTTTCTTCCAGCATTAAGAAAGAGCCCCGAAAGATCCATCAATAAGGTCTCCGTCAACATATCTATAGTAGACTAAGACTATTCGAGGTGCATTAATGGCTGTGGATTTTCTTCCTATTCAACTATATGCAACCTAAGCAGCTACTTTTGTCCGTGCATATCTGAAATCATGCTTTTCACAAGTTCGGTACGCTAGAGGGAGAGTTCCACTAGTTCTATTGGCTTGAATCCCGGATTATTCCGCAAACCCGAGTCGATGTCAAAGAACCCGGCCTTCTCTGTGCATTCATGTGCAGCTCCTTCTATTCTATCAAAGAGGAGACTCAATTACATCGAGCCTCTCCTTATCAGTCGAGTGGCTGGAGCTCCACTCCTCTCTTACGATATTTCTAGTTGGATGAAAACAGCGCCCGCCTTCTCAACTGTCTTTTCTACATGTTTACCAGGCATTGGCATTGAAGTAGGCAAGGCCAATTGATACGGGGCCTGGACCAACATTGAAAGAAAGTGCAACTTCTGGAACTGCTGATAGACCTTTTCCCTTAAAGAAGAAATCTTCATTCACTGCAACTAAAACCTCGGGAAAAGTTATCTAGTTAGACCTTCCCGATAAAGATGACTAAGACATGGAAAGAAATCTAGCAATTAGTGCCTTATATCTAGCCCCTTAATTATCCCTTGTGCTTTAAATATAACTTTACCTACCCTTCTCGCCTCTGTCGCCTTATACCAAGAAGGAAACTATTCACTACTCATATGGCTCTCGTAGAACTACTACTGATACGAGTATACTATCAGGTGAACAAGAACTGGGGGAGACCCCCTACTATTGGGAGAAATCCTACACACCTTAGACAGGGTAGGAATAGTAATCTTAAAACTTCAAGCTCTCAAATGGCTTTCAGCTCCTTATACACTGCCTTATGAAAGTCCCTCCTCACTGCCAGGAGAATTGACTTACCTCCAGACTTTTAGTACTTTCTCCCTTGACCCAACATAAGGGGGGACTCCTTTACTTTTACACAAAAGCTAAACTAAACAAGGGAAACAAGGCTAACTCAGTTAGAGCAACTTTAATTGGATTGGTTGGATCGACATCATCGAAAGCAACCCCAACTATATGGTTGACAATTCTCAAGAGAACAGAATGTGCTCAGCTTATGATTGCAACTTCCACTCCTTCTCAATACCCATCCAAAACAGAAGCAGGGGCAGAAAGACTCGACTTAATAGGAGAGGAAAGAGCTGGAGGTGAACTCCCAATAGCGTAAGCAAACTCACTTCCCCAGATAAAGACATCTACTTAGCCTTCTTTATTGCCTCGAATGGACCGCCTTGGAACGGAACTACAAAGAAAATAGGATATTTTCCCATATAGGGAAAGTTTTAGTCTTTCATTCCGCCAGAAGCATATTTAAAGTCTTAAGCCAAGGCTTATTTTCTTGCTGGCTCGTTAGAGAGGGGAGTATTTAAACCGTTTAGCTCCTTGAGCCCATTAGCTCCCGGAAGAGAGTTCCGGCACCTCTGGGATTAAGGGAGTTCCCCCGAGAGAAAGACATTCCATAGGAGTTCTCTCTACTCTAGAATCCATAGGCCAACGGTCCTAATAAAAGGGATTCCACTCAACCACCCGAGGTCTAGGTTTGACCATAAGGCTTGCAGACCTCTAGGCGCTATGATCTTTTATTATGTAGATCATGTCTCAATTACATCGACCCTTAGCTCCTTTCGGAGTCGAATACTGGGACTCTTCTACTATAGAAAAGAGTGGTAATTCCATCCTTCAACTCTCCATTTTCCTATCTGCTTGATGACCCTTTAGTAAACCTTTTTTAGCGAACCGCCCTTTTCCTTTCTAACTTTCTAAAAGGAAGGCCCTCGTATTACGCCACAGTAGCTTCGGTCAGCGTGAGAGTTGAAGACTAAGGCGGCCGGTTCACTCTGTTAACCTCTACCTGAACTTCGTCCATCCTCTTTCTCCTTCCTCTCACTAATGTTCGACCCTTCACTCTCCCTCTCACCTTTACTCAACAAAGAGGTTTGAGCGATAGCGAGATGTTTGTCCATCTATTATCTATTTGTGCTCTTTGTCTCGCTTCAAGTATGTATCTTCTTCCCTAGCGCTACCGAAGAGACCGATTGCCTGAACTCTCTATATACCATGAAAGGTAGCACTAGCGAGTCAACTTAACGACTCTTTTGAGAGATAGCTGCATAAGTGTTCATATTCTCAGTCCTAATCTTAACGGAGCATGAACTACGTCCATCCTGTGTATGTAGCTTCCTTCGCTCTATTCTACTTTGTATACTCTAGTTATCCTTATTTGCTCCCCGAATTCAGCAACTCTTGAAGAAAGGAAGTATGAATACAATTCCATTCGTCCGGGTGGATGTAATTGAGGTTTCAATGAATAGTTGAAAAAACCTCTTTGGTGATCAAACTCTTCTAAAGAAGGTGCCCTTTCTTTTTCAACTGTCCAAACTCTCGGCTTGAAAGAATCTCTCCTGACTCCATCGTCTGCATCAAGAAGAGCATACTCTCTTTCGAAGAGAGCTGCAAGGGGCAAGTTTACCCTTGATCTTCAAGTGAGTCCACTCAGCCTTATGACAGAGTTCCATGTCCTAGATATCAAGGCAACCTTTGGGGAGACTCATCAAGCTGGGGCAAAGCTTTTTTCGTGAAAATTGGATATCAATAGCTTTCCTTTCTTTCACAAAGGAAGAAGCATAGAGGGTTCGAAGGGATTCTAAAATCCCAAAAGGGGAAGTGCAATCACTATCTAGAAAAAGGGGCTCGGCTACTTAGAAGGTAGGAGTTCATACCGGGGAATCTTTTTCTTAATTTATTGAAAGCGGATGCCATTCTAAAAATAGAGTGACGGAACTGAAAGGAATAAGGTTCAGCCTGACCCGAGGGTTCAAATAGGAAGAGATTTCATCAAAAATGAACTTAGATAGAGGCCGAATCGAATAAGCGAGCGCGGCTATTTCATTCGCATCTTTTCTTTATCTTTTGTCGTTGAAGGAAGACGGGCAGCAAAAATGACTATCTCTGCTCTTGGGGGAAGGGCGCATCTTAGTACTCAATACTAAGCCCTAGGAAAACGAAGCCAAACTGCCAACTTATTGATCACATCTTCATCAGGTTGAAAATCAGGAAAGCACTAAAGACTTGAAAATGGTACAGCCCGAAGAGAAAAGAAAGCTTAGTACACAATAGAAAGAAATATATCTACATTAGCCCTGCCTGTTAGCTCTTTATTGAACTGAACACTTGTTTAATATAGGCCTTTCTTTGGGAACCTCTGTTGCCTGACCTTGCAGCGTTCCCACTTCCAGCTTTCACTGAAAATATCCTATCAATAGATAGATTCAGGTGCATGTGGAATCAATAGATGAATTCTCATCACCCGTGTGGATTAATGGCTGTCCACATGAAGTATCCTGTAAAGCGGTTTGAAACCCTTGCCAGGATTGGTGGTGCCGGTTACCAAGTTTTAGCGAAGTTAGATCACTACGCAGTAAGTACTATCAACGTATTGCTACGATGTGGGACAAAACGAAGCTCCCACTCTACCTATGGTTGGGTAGAGGTCGCCCCCTGAATCCTTACTTACGGGGTGTTATAATAGCTCATTTGAGGGTGAAAATGCAACCAAACGAGTTGCGTCTTCCGCCCGACAATCTCTTCGAGATGCCTGGGAAGAAAGACTTCCTTGAATGGAGCATTCTCCGGGTATGGGTTCGTCAGTGGTTACGATATATTCACTGGTATTGGCGTGTAGCCATGCAGGAAGAGATCAAGATTAAAAATTTCTTTTAGGCACCTCTTATTAGGTTTGGTCTCCTGTGGGAGATTTATGATATGGTTGCTTTTCTTCTTTCAAAGCCAAATTCTCTTTGACTTGCGCTGCTTTAGCCTCTTGAGCCTTGCTATCATTTGTTGATGAAGCAATGTCAGGTTGCACATCCTTTACAACATTAGTCTTTAGATAGAATTTAGCATCAGCAAAATGTGACTCCGCTTCAGTGAAGGGCTTGTCTTGTCGTCAGCTACAACTTTCTTTACGACACCATCTCGGCATTATTTGAAAGACTGATGAAGTGTTGAAGGAACCACACCGTTATCATGAAGCCATGGTCTTCCCAAGAGCATGTTGTAAGATCTTTTGGCATCTATTACTTGGAATAATGCGTTTGAAGGCATGTCGTCGATCAACAAGTCTAATTTTATGATACCAATAGACCTTTGCTACCTTTAAAAGAGCCGGGAGCTACCGAATATGAACCCGAGCTCCTTCTTGTCGATCTTCTCCGATCTCTGGGCACAAACCAAGCAAATCTCAAGTGTCAATCGTAGCTTCTTCGAATGTCTCTATTTAAGTAATTTCGCTCTCCTGAGCTTTCAATGGCATCGTCTTTTCTATTTAATAGCAATCTCGACTTCTGAACCAGTTCCAAATGTGGATGAAAGCTCTGAGGCAAGATAAGATTCAACGCACGTTAACCTATAACTTGCACTGACCTCAAGTTCTGCTGCTTAAGTAAGTCGTGGCCTTGTGGTGCCAATTGATGATAGCCTTTAATCACCGAAAAAACTCTCGGCGGAACTCCCCCGGCCCGGAAGTTCTTTCCTTTTGTTTCAATGGCAGCTGGTATCTGGTTCAATGTTATCTAGATTGCTTAGAAGTAGCCTGCCTTACTCGAGCCAACTAGGATCAGAAGGTTAAGATAGGGCTAGGCTTTCTCTCATGGACGTGCCAATATTAATAAAGGGGCTTTTCCCCTTTTCATCGCTTTGGCCTGGAGCCGAGTAACCCACGGGTCGGTAAAGACTTTGCCTGGTTTTCACTCCTAAGTAATTTACGCCCGGTATTCCTTTGATTCTTATAGCCTTCGTGTCAAGGGGCGAAGCGGACATTTCATTCAAGTGTAAAGTAAAATTCTAAAAAAGAAAGCCCATGATGACTTTGAAGTTAAGCTAGGGGGACGGCCATGAAGCTTGGTCTATGATATGTAGGTGGAAGATTGATTTCCCTAGACATAGGCTGATTCTGAGTCTGAGCCGCCATCCAAGCACGAAGAAAGACCTCTTAGATAGCCTTAAGTTAAGGGAAAGGGATCTTTCAGATCTATTTCGTCTGGCATCTACACTAATTCACTCATGAATGAGCAGCTCCTTTTTAACTAAAAGAAGATAGAACCGATAAAATCTAGTTCTTTCGGCGTTTCGCTTGTTAATAGCTTGGTACCAAATAACTTTACTAGACCTTCGGGTTAGTGAAAAGACAAAAACATTCTTGGTTGTAATTGCTATCTTCTTAGGTTCAGCCATGCATACGATTTAAGAAAAAGAAGGAAAGGCCTCTCTTCTCGGAAGCTCGAAGAGCTTTCTTCAATCATGAACCCCGGGAGATCAAACCAATACCCACAAAAGAGATCAGATACCATAAGAGTAGCTATCCAACCCATATCACCGCGCTCAAACCATGTCACACTAAGCTGAAACCATTCATCGTAGCCGATATCGAAACTCTATTGATCGATGACGTTCATAAGCCTTATGCGGCAGGTCTCTTGGTGGTATACCCCGGTAAACAGATCCCTGATATTATGATGATTGATACCTACTTTAGCGAAGACTACTCGATAATCTTGGATTCCTTTGAAGAAAGGAGTAGAAAGGTACTTTATGACTTCATCTTAAGGATAGAAAGTATTGTGAAAGCAAATCAATATATGAAAACTATTTACTTCCACTAGATTTGATGGAATTTTCATGCTGAAACACCTAGCATGTTATCACAAGTACAAGCTCAAACCTCTGCTGAGGAACAATAGGCTTTACGAGTTAGCTGTCTATTCAGGTAAGAAGATGTTATTCCGCTTCAGGGATTCTTTGAATCTACTTCCTGGCAAACTGAGCTCCCTAGCTAAGAATCTATGCCCTATCCTAGGCCCGAAAGGCTCTATCGAGCATGATAAGGTTGAACTTTCAAATCTGGCAAGTAGGAAAAAAAGCCTCTTAGAATATTTGAAGCAGGACGTCCTTCTCCTTGGGGGTGTAATGCAAAAAGCTAAAGATAGATATTGGAAGCTGTACAGCGTGGACATAGAGAGCAAGATAACCCTTTCCTCACTGGCTCTATCCATCTTTCGTCTGAAATACTACGATTCTTCTAATTGGCCTATCCACATCCCAAACAAGAATGAAGACGACTTTCTAAGGCGTGCCTACTACGGCGGTCATGCAGATACATACATACCATATGGCGAGGGCCTATACTACTACGATGTGAACTAACTCTATCCCTTTGTAATGAATGAATTGATCGATGGGAACCTCTTAATAGAGTGGAAAACAATGCCCTTCTCCACAAAACAGCACCTGGACTCTTGTGCCTGCACATCCAAAGCAAAACTGAAGTTTCTTGTTCCAAAAAGACCAGAGTCCGACACTTGACAATGAAAGAATAGCAATGAAAGAACAGACAGAAGTGGAACGAGAGGGGAGGTGACGAGTTGGTAGCTCACCTCTTCCTTTGTTGCTGGCATAGACAATGGGAAGGTTAACTTGGTGATTGAGTTCCGAATTCCCTTCCTCTGCTCTGGCGAGTGACTCTTCCGGAAATTCCATGGATGGGATTGATTCAATTACTCGCATTAGACTTGCCTTGATATTGAGACAATCTTTCTTTCTATTACGCTATTTCAAAGCATCTATCATTGGCTCCCTTTCCTACGAGACTTTCTTTCATCCGAATTCCTCTTGCACTGATTGAATCAGGAATTGAGAAGCAGCAGGGAGTTGATGGAACACTTTACAGATTCCTATTTTAACAGAGTCCAAGACTTGACAACAACAATAAGAATTGAGCGTAAGATGCCGGAAGGAAGTAGCTACATTTCAGAATTGAGTTAATAGCACATGAGTTAGATTAACCTGGATCTAGCTGCGACTGCCTTTATTATAGTATGACAGTTGCTAGCTCTTCTTCGGCTTCCTTCGTATCGTAGCCGTCATTATCATTCCTCGGATCATTAGGCACAACTAGGAGAATTAGGAAAGCTCATAATGGAGTGGAATTGGCATCGTGCCTACTATTTATGACGATATTATTAATTAGATGCCGTCATTAGTAGAGTAGGCATAGAGGGGTCACTCTAAATATACGAGTTCGACGCATTCAATTATGATCTATCTATTACGATGAAGTTCATTGCATTTCCTATACCCTTCCTTCTTGCTATACGGGCTACTTCATTCCTTGCTTTAGAATGACGAAGAGAGAAGTGTGAAAGCAATGCTACCTTCCCTCTATTCTTTCAGTTGTTCGCTGCTTCTTTATCTGGTATTGAGTTCATAGACCACAATCTAAATGTTCTTCCGACACCTGACGAAGACCTTCGACGTGCTGCTAATATAGGGAAGCAAAGTCGTAGTTAGTAGCCCGTTACGGAAAGCTAGCTGAACTCTCTTCTATGTCTTACGTAGATAAGAAGGAATGGGACTGCTGTAGCTTCGCTTCTTCTTCTGCTCGCTACCGCTCGACCAGAGGCAGGAAGATTACGGGGTTTAGTCCGAGAATTCCCAATCCGTCATTCTTCTTCTTAGTCTTTCTTGGCTAATTAACTAGCTCATCCTTTTCAATTAGCTGCTTTCCAGACTCGGAAAAGAGGGCTTCTTGGATAATGCGATGGAGGTTAGCTACCTTCGTCACTCATCAGTTAAGGCATCGTTCGCTTCGGATCAAAGTGACGCATCTAAATCCGGGCAAGGCCTAAGAAGTGGATTCAACTATTCGTCATATCGGAAAGGTGGGATTTCAGGACAAGGTAGTTTGTGACGGTTCTTGCTTTCAGCTGACGAGGGATAAGAAGGCTGTTTGGTCATATCCCTTCATTCTTAACGGAACCTAGATTATGGGTATGGAGTCATATTGAGATCCCTCTTTCAGTTGTTCAGCTTAGTAGGAAGGGGAATCCCAGTGAGCATAGTCTTCGACTGATTTGTGAATAACAGGTATGAAGTGCTCGACTGTTAAGGAGAGGCTCGATGTAATTGAGGCTTATAGGCATTCATGCTAACAATTCGTCATATAGGGTATTTATTTCCTCTGCTAAACCGTCAGGGTAATAAAGAATGGATGTTGTAGCTAAGTGGATTCCCTTATAGGAGCTAACGGGTAATTCTTTGTAGTTAGTAGCTAACTCGGCCTAGGGCTGCCCGGATTGATGCAGATTCTCATTTAGAACAATGCGAGATCAATTTCTTTCTTTCCTCGCTTAGCAGCTCTTTGGATTTGATGCAAGGGCAGAGAAAGAGGAAGACTTTGAGTTCCCATTTGAAGATTAAGACGAGTTAAGAACGCGAACAGGAAGGATTCGGATTGAACTATTTCTTTTTCTTTGATTGGCACGGATGAGAGATAAAGAAGAGATGGGCTGAAGAGTTAGTCGGATTGAGATTGAGTTCGAAGCCTAGAGAAATGAGTTGATGAAGAGCGCACTCTTTCTCCTGACCTTAAAGAAGAGAAGGAGTGAAGTAGCATGCATGGGAAGGTAAGGGTAGTTGATTGATCCGGCAATATCAGATAGGCGTCGGTTATCAATGAAGAGAGAGATGCCCAGGAAGCCCCCCCTCGCTCTATTCTTCTATTAGACTAGGCTATTCTAGGAAGTCCGAGCATCCCTATGGAGTTGCCTTCGGCTTTCCTCCTTTCCTTTCTTTTCCTTACCTGGGAATTCAAAGAAGAATAGAAGGCTCGCATTATCCAATAAATTGAGACATTCCTGATTTACATGATGAGATTAGTTCTTCTTTCAGCTCTTTGATTGGGAATGAATGGTAACAAGAGCCTGTAGCTACTAAGAAGCTGACGCCCTCTTTCTGAATGAGATAGTCTTGGCTTAGCTTCCCACTTGGTTCCCTTCTATGCTTGGGTTCGCTTCCTTACTTGGCTAGCTTTCCTCACTTTCCGTATCACGTCTAATCCCCCCTTTAAGTGAAAACAATCACTTTAGAAGACCTACTAAACCCTTCTATCACAGGACGGGTTCAAAACTTGTAGGAGATGCAACCATCCATGGAGAGCGGCTTCAACTAGTCATCCCGGTAACACGAGCCTTGGTTGGAGAATCCATACCGCTTACTTGGAACATAAGCATTCGACGGAACTAATAAGAGGAACAGCTCTTCCACACCGAGATACCATCCTGTTAGTAAAGTTATCATATTCTTTGTTCCTCAAGCGCTGCTAGGTGGTGGAATGCTTCTAGCTCAGGTGCACTTCGCCTTCACTCTTCTTTGCTTCTCCTGTCCACCATGGCTGAAGTCAAACTAGACTTTGAGTTCCTCTTTGAATAACATAAAAAAAGCATTCCACAGTCGTAGGTACCGACACCGGCAGTCGGATATCAATAATAACTTACCCCGCGTTAGTAGAGTGAGGAGTGAACGGAAAAAAATACAGTTGTCAGGAGGGACCTCCGGCTTAGACATTAGGCATGAGAACCGGCCAATGCATTCACTCACATACGTTTCCTTGCTCCGTTGTTCTAGACTCGCTTCTCGTTCGTTAGATCGCACATACGTTTTCTTGCTGGTCTGTCTTCATTCGTGAGTTGATTCCTATTGACATTGACCTAAAAGGAGACTCTCCAGAGGTCTCAGGTTGAGTTTCTCTCTTTGTTCTGGTCCGGGCACAACAGCCCTAGAAAGCGCTTATTTCCTGTCGCTTTTGATTGAGTTTCAAGCTCCAGCTTAGAGGCATCTTCTTTAGCGAAGACTGATTGATTGATCTCGTTATGGCTTCTGATATGGGTTTGGTTTGGATGCTCATGCTCCTATCTTGCCTGCTTCGGATGTTCATTTAAGTCATTTATGATTTCATTTCATACTTAGATTCTTATTCCTAACTGACCAAAAAGGAGAGAGAGTGGATTCTTCGTCCGTTTGCGTACAAGAAAGAGTTTTCCTTTCTACCATAAGAGTTTGTGCGCAACATCTCTTCTCTTCCTTCGTCTTATAAAGTTGCTTGAGCCCACAGTCCTCGAAGCTGTACGATAAGTACCAGCTGAATGTCCCGATAGATAAGTCACATACACAATCCTTTGTACATTTTATGGTTACATCAGGAGATTGAAAGATAGAAGGCTAGGCTTGCTTGCTCGCTAATCATTGGCTGACTCAATACTCTTTTTATATCCTCCTCTAGAAAAAGGGAAAACTATAGCACCAGTCCAATCCTTCCTTCTGTCTTCCCTTTTTTCCTTCAAATTTTCTATCCCAGTGGACTGACTCAATGGCTTACAGGTTATAGGGCGGGAGTAAGAATTGGCTGACTAGATAGAGGGTTAGAGCGTACAGGGTTTGCAAAGTCAACTTACTTACTATAGAAATATCATACACCAGCACCTGGCTTACTTGCTAGCTTCCTTTATCCTTGCTTGCAGGTGAATCACTTTATCCCTGAGACATTGTCGGCGCTTTCAGCTCTAATTCTTTCTCAAAGAAAGCGGACTTACATAAGAATGTGCCACGGGAACTATTACCCTTCATGCAGAGGAGCTTATAGCAGACGGCAGATCGCACATGCCCAGAGTTTAAAGCCGCTAACAAAAGACTAAGGCGGCTGGTGAAAGAATGAGGGGATAGCTCATTCGATACCTTTGGTAAATCACCTTCTTCTAATTAAAAATGGAAAAGATCCAGCAATAGCAGGTGAGACTGAGCATCTTGTTGGGCCCTGAAATTCGTATGAGTGTGAATTTGACTTCGATTCCTGCGTCTCTCGGTTCCTTCTCTGATTCGAGGGGGCTGGTACATAGAACCGGGGAGAGGCTAAAGGTCATTTCAGAGCTTCAAACATGACGCAGGGATGACTTCTTTATGACTTTGGTCGTTGGTTCTCATGGACGTGAAGATATAGCTTGTGTGCTGTTAAAAAGTTGCTGGTCTCCGCCCCTTCTATTAGTAGGGCTGCGTATCCGTAGTTTGAATCCACTTCTCAGCGGTCGACCCTTCAGGGTCTCAAGGCTTACGCCGCTCGTCTCTCTTCTGAAGCAAAGGAGTAGCGGCAAGGGAGGGAGTTAGACAGTCTCAAAGGCGGTCGGTGATCCAACTTTGAAAAGCCCTTAACACTTAAGATGTCACATCCTCAATGTTAAATTGCCTACGGAAAGAGAACATAGAGTATGGCATTCCTCGTCTATTGAAGAGTTCTGTTATTAGGAACCCAAGGGCAAGCCAAAGGAGTGAGGTTACGAACGGTTGGATAAAACATCTAAGATACGTCTTTCATAAGACTTTTTCTTGTGAATTCACTCTTCAATCTCTTAGGGCTTTCGTAGCTGGTTTGAGTTAATTCAACAAAGAGTTTGACCTCGCAACTCGTTCCTGTTAGGAAGGACGAAAGGAGGTTAGGAAAGGAGATGAGTATTTATTTAAAACACATAACTGAAATACCTTGATCTAACGGACTCTGTACCACAAATACATGTTCTAAAAATTAAGGCACCCAACACTATCTCTTTCAATTGCATCCAAACCTCTCACTTCTCACATTTAAGGTGAATGAATTCAGTCTTCTCATTATCTATTGCCATAGGGCTAAACTAATTGCTTTGCCCCCTTTGGTTTCACCCTTGAATCATTAAAGAAAGGGCTATGTTCAAGCTCATCCATTGAGATGCCAAGTTCCTTCATCGTGCGAAGGAGTAGAATATTAACAGCTGAGCCTCCATCCAATAAGACCCTATTCACCCTTTGTTCACGAGTGTAGCCAGTCACAAACAAGGGACGGTTATGGGGCGTTGAACCAAGCAGCAAATCTTCATCTGTGAAAGTGATGTTGGCCACACATGAAAGAGAATTATTTGCACAAGTGTGAGATAACCCTTCTACAGGTGCATGAATGAGCGCTTGAGAGGAATCATCTTCTCGTTGAGCAACTTCTTCACCATGCGTAGTACAACATGAAAGTGCATCATTTGAGTGAAATACATGATGATAGAACCTTTTTGGGAGAAATTCTTTCAATGTGATAGGATCGATGTTAATTGAGCTCTACTTTAAGGAGAGTAGGCATTATCTTTTCTTTTAGGAAAAACAGCTTTCATGCTTCTGCCGAAGGGGTTCTAGCCTGTCTCAGAGCAAGCGCATTGAAGTCTGATTTCCTTTTCTTATATCTGCTTTATCGTGCCTGACTCTTTCTGGAGCCCTATAAAAAAGACTTTTCTGCTTTCTTTTCTTGAGCTAAAGCAGAAGAAAGAAAAGGAATTCTATTGAAATTCCAAGGTATGAAACCAGGAAGGACATTGTTGAACGCTCACCCGGTCTAGGGCCAAGGGTCCAATTTCTTGCCTCTCGGAAGGGCTTTTTATCCTCGAACCGATGTTTATTGTTTCGAGTGTTTAAACTAACTTCTACTAGATTGACTTAGTGTAAAGCTAGAGGATCTAGCCTAGCCTCTATTGAGCAGGTTTCTGAGTGCACTGACAAAGCTAAACTCGTAGCTAGATTAGGTTGCTGCCTATATAATCGAAGATTGTGATTGACCTGAGAAGGTGCAGTGACAGCAAGTGCTAGCCTAGTGGGATCCCTTCTTGTTCTATCTCCCTTCTGCTTCTGTTAGGGTATTACTCCTTGGTTGTGCTGTTTATTCTAAGTTAGCTTGTCAATTTATAGTGTCAGAAGCACAGGTAAATTAGATTGTATAGTTATCCTGGAGGCCATAGTGGTTCATTAGCTCTGAGATCCGTTACAATTCTTCCATGGTCAACAAGAAGGGTTGTCAACCAATACCAACCAAAACCTATTCATAGAGGTGGGTGTTATAAGGATGTTGATAAGTTCTAGCAATAGAATCTTTAGATATTA
>NW_028292393.1:25000-30000 GCF_026168435.1 Sesamum indicum | reverse complement strand
AAATGAATTGGTTCTGTCAAGCTAGCTATATGTTGTGTATTGTCAACGATTTCTACATAAGGTGGTAAGATGATATCTTGAGCAGTTACATATCCAGGACCCTTGACACAAATAGACGCGTCACAAGTTCCATATAGATTACTTCTCAATACAATTTCTTTCAAATTCATTAAAATTTCATGGACCGATTCTTGAATACCCGTTATAGTAGAATATTCATGGGGGACGTTCTCAGATTTTACACGTGTGATACATGTTCCTTCTATTTCTCCAAGCAAAGCTCTTCGCATGGCAATGCCTATTGTGTCGGCTTGGCCTTTCATAAGTGGAGACAGAATAAAGCGCCCATAATAAAGACGTTTACTGTCTGTTCTTGATTCAACACACTTCCACTGTAGTGTCCGAGTAGATACTGTTACTTTCTCTCGAACCATAGTAATATTTTTTAATTTGATTGAATTATTTATTTCTCTTGTTTCTCTGGAAATTTCTTCACTGTTCATTTCTACACACGTCTTTTTTTCGGAGGTCTACAGCCATTATGTGGCATAGGGGTTACATCCCGTACAAAAGTTAATAGTATACCACTTCTACGAATAGCTCGTAATGCTGCGTCTCTTCCGAGACCGGGACCTTTTATCATGACTTCGGCTCGTTGCATACCTTGATCCACTACTGTACGAATAGCATTTGATGCTGCAGTTTGAGCGGCAAAGGGTGTCCCTCTTCTCGTACCCTTGAATCCACAAGTACCGGCCGAGGACCAGGAAACCACCCGACCCCGGACATCTGTAACTGTGACAATGGTATTATTGAAACTTGCTTGAACATGAATAACTCCCTTTGGTATTCTACGTGCACTCTTACGTGAACCAATACGTACATTCCTACGTGAACCAGTTCTCGGTATAGCTTTGGCCATATTGTATCATCTCATAAGTATGAGTCAGAAATATATGGATATATCCATTTCATGTCAAAAGAGATTCTTTATTTGTACATTGAGCCCTTTAGCGAGTCTGACTATCCTTGTCTTTGTTTATGTCTCGGGTTGGAACAAATTACTATAATGCGCCCCCGCCTACGGATTAGTCGACATTTTTCACAAATTTTACGAACGGAAGCTCTTATTTTCATATTTGTCATTCCTTATCTTAATTCTGAATCTACTTCTTGGTAGAAAATAAGTTTCTTGCAATTTTTGATCTCGAATCGTATTGAATAAAAACCACCTAATCTTTCGAATCCTTGTTTCGGAGTCGATAAATTATACGTCCTCTGGTTGAATCATAACGACTTACTTCAATTTTGACTTTATCTCCTGGCAGTATCCGTATAAAACTACGTCGGATCTTTCCTGAAACATAACCTAGAATCAGATCTTCATTATCTAACCGAACCCGGAACATGCCATTTGGCAGCGATTCGGTAATTAAACCTTCATGAATCCATTTTTTTTCTTTCATTTCAGGTAAAGCCCCCTTGAAGTATCAACTAATGGAGGAGAAAAGATATTAGACAACTCACCCCCTTTCTTTTTTTTTTTACAAATAGGAAGAGGTTTCGGATCCCATTTGGATATTAAAAGGATTACCATATATAACACAAAATTTCTCCGCCGATTCCTTCTAGTCGAGCCTCCCGGTCTGTCATTATACCTCGCGAAGTAGAAAGAATTACAATTCCCATTCCACCTAAAATTCTAGGAATTCGTTGCGAGTTACAATAGATTCGTAGACCGGGTCGACTGATCCTTTTTAAATTTAAAAAATTTCTATAGGGTCTTTTCCTATTCCTTCTATGTCGCAAGGTTAAAACCAAAAAATATTTATTTTTTTCTTGATGTTTTCTGACGTTTTCGATAAAACCTTCTCGGAAAAGTATTTTAACAATATTTTCGGTAATATTAGTGGATGCTATGCGAACAACTCTTTTTTTATCCATATCAGCATTTCGTATAGAGGTTATTATCTCAGCAATAGTGTCTCTACCCATGATGAACTAAAATTATTGGTGCCTCAAAATTGGATATAATCAACATGTTTTTCTTTTTTCTTTATTGGTTTATGAATATGAATTTTTCAAGGTATATGCGTGAGACACAATCTACGAATTAATCTAGTTCTGAATTTATTTCTTTCAAATACGCAAAAGATATCGCGATCTCATTTTATTTTATAATACCTCGGGAGCTAATGAAACTATTTTAGTAAAATTTAATTGTCTCAATTCCCGGGGGATTGCACCAAAAATTCGAGTTCCTTTTGGATTTCCTTCTTGATCAATCACAACTGCAGCATTGTCATCATATCGTATTATCATACCGCTGTCACGTTTAAGTTCTTTACAGGTACGAACAATTACAGCTCGGACTACTTCTGATTTTTCTAGGGGCATATTTGGTACTGCTTCTTTGATCACAGCAACAATAACGTCACCAATATGAGCATATCGACGATTACTAGCTCCTATGATTCGAATACACATCAATTCTCGAGCCCCGCTGTTATCCGCTACATTTAAATGGGTCTGAGGTTGAATCATATCAATTTTTTAGTCTATTCTTCCAATGCAAAGGATGAAGAAAATAAAAGAAATATTGTTTGTCCAAAAAAAGAAACCTGCGGTTTTGTTTCATCCCCAAGACTCATTTCTGTCGGTTCTACATTTTTATCCTTTATCCCGAAATAATAAATTGAGTTCGTATAGGCATTTTGGATGCTGCTATTAAAATAGCCCTTCTAGCTATATTTTCGGTTACTCCACCCATTTCATATAGTATTCGCCCCGGTTTAACAACAGCTACCCAATATTCAGGGGATCCTTTTCCCGAACCCATACGTGTTTCAGCAGGTCTTACTGTAACTGGTTTGTCTGGAAATATACGGACCCATATTTTTCCACCACGGCGTGCATTTCGTGTCATTGCTCGTCGACCTGCTTCGATTTGTCTAGATGTGATCCAAGCAGGTTCAAGTGCCTGAAGAGCATATTTACCGAAACAAATATGATTACCGCGATAAGATATTCCCTTCATTCTTCCTCTATGTTGTTTACGAAATCTAGTTCTTTTGGGGTTATAGTTGATGGTTGTTTCGGAATTCCATCTCTACTACAGAACTGGACGTGAGAGTTTCTTCTCATCCAGCTCCTCACGAATAAAAAGGATTCAAAATTGAATTTGAATTAATTTGAATAGATATTAGAACATTTTTATAAAAAATTTGATAAATAATAGTTTTTTTTTTCTAACGTTCTAATAAATCTTTATTTTGTTTTGTCCTTTATCCAAGTTTACCAATTCAAAAAAAAAAGAAAGTTTTCGCGGGCGAATATTTACTCCTGCAATCTCTATTTCAGTCGTAGCACTTGTTCGTGACTTCTCAGAATAGATGAATTGATTTCTGGTTCATTTCGCCATCCCGACTAGTGAATCAGTAAGATTCATTTGTTCAATAAAATCTTTTGCATTCACAGGTTTCATCGTTCCCACCGCTTCGTACTTAATGGTTAGGTCAGAATTTTCCAACGGAGCTCATAATCCAATTTATTCTTGAGTCAACCTTCTTAGTCTTTATTGGCTCGAAGCTCTTGATTTTTTTCTTCTATACGAAAGATTCATTTAATATTTCATTATGGATGAATCAATTAGTATTGATGCTTTATTACACTGTCTTTTATGAGATGACTCATAGACCTTACATATTGGAATTCTATATCATAGATATTCTTTTTCTCTCTTTCTCTCATCCTTCCAGTTATCCACACCTTTCTTCTGTATTTTGCTTTAAACTTAGAATGAAAGTTTATTCAAAAAAAAATGCAGTTGCTACAAAGATATGACCGATTTATCATATCTTGACTGGTTCTTTAGATCCAGATAATACGAAGTGATGAGTTGGTTTTCATACTACTGGGCCGGTCTTTTTTTAATCCTAACCCTAAAAAAACCAACGAGTCACACACTAAGCATAGCAATTATATCAAAAAAAAGGTCAATCGAATTTTTATTCAACCCTATAGAATTAAGAATTTCTTTGATTGTTGGTTAGAAAAAGAATGAACGAGTTCCCCTTTTTTTGTTCAATCAATGCATAAAAGGGATAGACAATTAAAGTTTTCTTATTCCTCTTCCTTGTCTATAAAAATCCAAATTTTGATGCCTAATACCCCATAGATAGTCCGAACTGTATAGGAACAATAATCAATTTTAGCTCGAATGGTTTGTAGGGGAACCCTACCCTCTCTGATCCATTCGACACGTGCAATTTCTTTTCCGTCGATACGCCCTGCAATTTGTACTTGAATTCCTTTTGTATCTGCTTGTTCAGTTAATTCAATAGCCTTTTTCATTGCTTTTCGAAATGAAACTCTATTCTTTAATTGTCCGGCTATAAATTCTGCAAGAATATTAGGGTTTCCGTAAGGTTTTGCAATTCTTGTGATAGCAATGTTAAGTTTTCGATTCACATAATGAAATTCTTTTTGTAGATTCATCTGTAATTCTTCGACTCCTCGCGGTCTACTTTCGATTAATAACTTTGGGAATCCCATAAAGATTATGACCTGGATCAAATCGATTCTTTTTTGAATCTCTATACGTGCAATTCCCTCGGCACCGGAGGATATTTTCATATTCTTTTGGACATAATTTTTGATAAAATCTCTTATTTTTTGATCTTCTTGTAGCCCCTCAGAATAATTTTTTGGTTGTGCAAACCAAAGGGAATGATGACTTTGGGTTGTACCAAGTCTGAAACCAAGTGGATTTATTTTTTGTCCCATACTACCCCACTACTATACACATCATGATATACCATAGTTGTCTTTTTCCATCTAGGTTTTTTTAACGAATCTATCTCTTCATATTCATCTAAAGATATATCTTTCAATACAATAGTTATATGACAGGTAGTTCTTTTTATTGCATAACTACGTCCCCGAGCTCGAGGTTTGAATTTCTTCGCGGTAGTACCCTCGTTAACCTCAGCTTTAATAAT
>NW_028292392.1:10000-33401 GCF_026168435.1 Sesamum indicum | reverse complement strand
CATCCATTTCGGTTACAACGTGAGTATTGTATTGCGTGTCAAACGCTCAATTGGGTCGAGAGCTGACAATTTCTCTTTATATATTCATTTTACAACCAAAGATGCACAGAGCATAATCACCCGACCGAAGGCGCTGAAGGAGGGCAAGTGGTCCACTCTCTCATCTACAACAGTGGATCAACCCGTTGTCCAAACTGAAAAGTATTTTACAAAATAAAGCGTGCTAGAAGGGCTCCTGCCCATGTCTAATTATTAGATGAAGACGAAGAGCTGGTGCTCTAACCTGATGTCGGAATAGCAGCTGTTAATGGAATGTGGGATAAAGGAGAAATTGTCCAAAGCCTCTCTCTGTCTCTGCTTTATGGTTATTAGTTAAAGTTAAAGAATCCGCTGTGAATGCTACCGATACCGGAGCTGCTAAACTAAAGAAAGTGACATCTAAGCCATCATCAGATCTCGATCCCAAACTTATAGAACTTATATATATAAAGGAAAGCACCAAGTCGGATAGAGCGTCCCGGAAAGATTGAGAGAAAGAAGGGTGGTCATAGATCAAAGAAATAAATAAAGACTTTTCCGCTTTTGCATTTTAGGAAAGCCAGAATAGAGGTCCCCTAAGATAGATGCATAGCTATGTGTCAACGCAGTCTAGTTCAGAAAAGAGATGGGAAAGGGGGCTAAAGGTTACGAAAGAGTCCTCATGAATTTCACTCAAAGGAAAATCCTCAATCAGTTGCTGAGCGGAGACTTTTTCCTTCCTCGAAAGAAGCCAAAGCAGAAGAGAATCCTTCTCGCTTTCACCTAAGAAAGTGAAGTACCTCTTACTCATACTTGTCCAATAAAGAAAGAGTCAAGCGCCTTTCTTCTCTTGTTATCTGATCGCTTAGAGCAGTCAATCTCCCCCAGGCATAAAAAAAAGAAAGGGCCATATTCAAGCAAGATAGAGGGCGACCGATTGACCAGACAAGTCCGCAAGAGAGTAGAGTGAAGTGAGGCGAAGAAGGTCCTTTGCTGTCTCGAATGGCTTCTTTTCTTCTTTGATCGCTAGACCTTTGGGCGATCCCCCATCTCTTAACAACAGCCTAAAGCGAGGCCTTAGGGCGGCTCAAGATAGAACAAGAAAAGAGAATGGTTGACCTATCAAAACGAATGAATAGATTGAAGCTAACCTCAACCAAGCTACTTCGTTCCTCACTCGGATTGTCAGTCTGTCCCTCAACCGGGGAAGATCTAGTCGAACTGTCTGGACAAGCATGATCGATCGTCTGACCTGTGAGTTGCTGAGGTTAAGGGATAGTCAATCTCTCCGGTAATAGAAAGCAAGGCGGAATAAATCGGTCATGCTCTATCTTGAAACTTGTCCGATGAGTATGGTGCTATAGCTCTATCTTCTTCCCCCGGCCCAGGAATGAATATTATAGGGTTGTTTTTTTCGCCTAGGATCAAAGCCACGAAAGGCGTAAATAATAGATCGAATTTTGTTGCCTCGGCTTTAGCAGTGGTGCTTTCAGCATCGACCGGCATCGGAAGTTTCTGCGAATGTAGTTGCTGTAGTGTATTACAACCCAAAGGGGAAAGGGTACTATTCAAAAATTCCTGTTGTTAAGGGCGAGTCGGCACGTGGAAAAGCTCAAGCTAGGCTAGAGGTTCAATGAAATGGAAGGTGTTAGTCCCTATGCTACAACCCCAACAACAAAGAAAGCCAAGAGGCTAAAGCCCGTAGCCTTATCTCTCTCCTTTATAGGCCTAGTTGCTCTCGAGCTCGCTTCGACCGCTTAAGCAACTGCTACAGACTCTTCCTCTTTTGGAGCGTAATTACATTATCTTAAAAAAAGATTCTTTCAAAAGGGGAACTGCTTCCTGTTCCTGGGCTTGGGCATATAGCCCAGTTTGCGAATGCCTTCTCTCTTATCAGATTAACCCTTCCCCGCATTGGTTGATTAAAGAACCCTCTATATTTCGTATATATAAAGAGAGTTCATTTCTGTAATCAACTGAAGAAGGGAGGTTCTTTTTGATTCTTTAGCTCTCTAAGGGAGGAGACAGCTACAGGAAAACCAGGAACGGAGAGCTCCCTTCTCGCCCGTCGTATGCTATGGATGGTCACACTAGACCCTCGAGGGCATGGCGGGAAAATCTATAGTAAGTCCATAGATTCTCCATGGATTTACCATTGACCTACCATTGACTGTTCATGAGGTCATTCTTTTGGGAGATCCTTAATCCTGGAAAGAAGGAAAGGCATCCATTCAGACCGGCAGCACATCCACTTCGTGTTACCTCTTCCAGAGCCCTCCCCCAGTCAAGACTATGAGCAGCACCCGAAAAGGAGTCTTAGCTTTAGGTAGTCTTTCCACGCTTGGCTTTGCTAGGCTGGCTTCCCCGGTCGTACTGTTCAAAAATTCCTTCCGTTCAGAGCCAATTCTTATTATGTGGCTTCCATTGTATTGCTGAACTTATCCTGTTGATGCTTCTACGGGGGCTGTTGTTCATGCCGATTCAGAATGCTTTCTCATGAGAATATGAAATCTATTTTGTGTCCATTCAACGAGACGAGCACGAGGCTTAGTCAAGTAGAACCGGGTTGCGCTGCTTTAGGATCTAGTGGGTCTTCCACTTCCGTAGTCGCTAATGGCATAAGTGCTGTCCGATACTACAACTAGTTGATTCATGCGCACAAGAGCTAAGCTAAGCCCTACGGTTCCTTCGCTTCCCGCCGTTAAGAGTTCTGGCTTATAGGATAATAAGAGTGAAGTTAGCAATCCCGCAAGATGAGGAAGTTAGCTGGCTGTCTCTGATTTAGTCGTCTGGGACACCGATGAATGCGGAGGTCCATTGCATAAGATAGACCTACCTTCCTTTCTTTTTTCCTGGAAGACTGACCAGAGCCATCCTTCACTGTTGCCCTTGTCCTTGGGCATTCTTGTTAGCCTTGTACTGGGCTCTAAAGAAGATAGGTCTTTCAGACTGACTCTTTCCCGCTTTCACTCAAAAGAGTAGAATGGAATAGGTCTATAAGCTAAGAGTACCCTACAGGCGCTATAAGGGTACGGAGAACTAAGAATAAGAAAAGGGTTGAAGAGCTCTAGTCTTGGAAGTCTTACAGCTAATGTCCTAAGCCACTAAGGCCTAGTAGTGCCCTATTTATTTGTCTAACGCCCCCCATTCATCGTATTCGTAGCGTCCGATTCCATGCTTCCCTATGCTATCAAATCGCGGACGATGTCGATGCATACGGACGATCTCTTTCCGCTGCAAGTCCCACATCCGCGGTTGGTGAGAGTAATGTGATAGAGGCTCGATGTAATTGAGCTCGACCAAAGGGAGAGGAAGACTTTTGTTCGAAATCTTTATAGTGTTCAATAAACCCCCGTTGATGCAATATCAGGTGGGGAAGGCATTCCCGCTGCTACAGTTGGAGTTGACGGTCCTAGTTCTGTTACAGTAAGAGCTGTTGCTGGAATAAGCAGTGCTAGTGACTTGACTGTTGGAGGAAGAACCGCTGTTAGAAATGTGCACGTAGAAGCTCCTATTTCATGTATAGACGAAGCTCTTGGGATCTTATCCGTTTCGGAGGTTGGAGGAGGTTCATCAATAGGGGAATCAACAGATATTGCATCAAGAGCGGATTCAATATCTGTAGGAGGGCAACAGGAAGGAGAACAACTCCAACAACTAGCTCTGCTCTAGCTGGCTTTCTCATACTCCTCCCTTCATTCATTGAGGCCCGCCCGTTATGCATTGCATGAAAGAACAGTCACTCACATCGGTGAGGGCTGCGTTATGCCACCTGCCCTTATCCTGGTAGTACTGCTTTAGCAAAGCGAACGGTAGGTCAAAGAGGTCTGGGACCATCCTTCCTTTCATAGGCTGGAGCTGCCTTTACCTTTACATAGCGGTGCCCTTTAGTTGCATGTTCAATCTAGGTCTAGGCAAGACCCTACTTGCTGGTCTTTCCATCATCCAATCCATAACAAATCGGGTGAAAGCCTGATACTTCTCACCTACTCAAACGATATTGAAAACTACCATTCCGTCGAATCGGAAAAGGTTTCGAAGAGCGAGTTCGGTGGTAAGATCTGAAGGGGAGATTCACGGGTCAGAGGGTGGGGAAAGAAAAGCTGGTGCGGCGCGTCAAACGCCCTCACGCAATGCCGCGCACAACAAGGAAGGGTGACAAGTGGGAGAAGAATTCCTCCCCTAAGGGTGTGGATATGGTCTATCGCCAAAAGAAGAAGTCAAATCAGAAGCAACTGGGCAAGCAAATGCCGTTAAGTTAAAGGGCCATAGCGTAGCTCGAGCCAGAGCTTTTGAGTTTTCCAACTAAGTTCCAGTTCGCCAAGGAGTGTGAGTCTTGAGCGGAGGCATAAAAAGCCGAATCATAAAGACGCAGCACCACCTTTTCAACCTATGAGTCGACCAAAACAGAAGCCTTAGGCGAGATAGACAATGAAAGAAAGCACTGGACAAATACAAATCTTTTGTAAAACAAGGTTGAATATCCTTTCAAAAGTCAGAATAGGTCGAGGATTTTTCCACCTGGGATTGAGGCAGGAGTGGGTTAGGGGAGATAAATACTTGTAGCGAGTAAAAAGAGGAAGTGGAAGCTCAAACTGAACCCATAAAAATACACGAGTGGTCATCTGAGATTCATTTCAAAACTAGATCCTAAGCAATTTGAGGTTCTGGGTATGAAAGAGTTCCAACAGCTAAAAGACTTGCAGCCCCTTCTAAAAACCTAATCCTAATCTTGCTTCGTTGTCATTTGCTTACTCAAGCGGCAGTGGATAGGCTGAAAGCAGTAAAGCATCAAGAATTTCATTACCTGCGGTCTCCACTACCAGACCTGCTTTCTTCGGCTTACCATAATAGGATAGGAGCTGCTCGAAAAGAAGCTATAGGCGGGCTTCCTTCTTTCGCTCTCTCTGGCCTCTACTAGCCCACATTGGTTGCGGGGGGTATCTGTGATAAGGCCGGGCAGGGTTTCGTTTCGCTGGCTACAAGGGAAAGGTTCGCTGCAAGCCTTGGTGTCCTATGGGGAAGATGGTCTAGCTAACCAAAAGAGACTCTTTCTCCTTTATAAAGCTAACGAATGGGAATGATTGTTGACGTTGACAGAGATGATTTAATTAGCTTGGGAAGGTAGTTGAAAAAGAAAGAGATTAAGACCGTAAACAGGAACGCTTGACTTTGAGTATGTTAAATACTATAATCAAGATTATTCTATATAGTTAGCATACTCTTGTCCCGTACTCCACGCTACTATACTCAATTAAGGAACGAGCAATTTCGATTCAGATCTTTATTCTTAAGAGAAAGGGCCGAAACACAGGAATGATCAAAGAGAGGCCGAAAGGTGGGCATTGTCTCATATCGTGACATAGATCTAGCTGCACAGCAAGCACTCCGCATATCTACCTACGTCAATCTTTCCCCTTGCTTTCATTTCTTTCACCAATTTCATTCCCTTTCTTCCTTCTCCCTTTGTTACTGACTTTGTTACAGATGCCGTACCTCTTCAGTCTATTGCTCCTAGGCCTATGGGTTCTAGAGTAGAGAGAATTCCTATTGACTGTCTTTCCTTCGCTTCTAACAAAGCCCTTAAGCCCAGAAGTGACTGAACTCTCTTCCCTTCCGAAAAGAGCTGAAGTAGCCATGTTTGCAGCGCTTATGCCTGCAACGGAAAGAGCATTTGCGTATACGACATCTCATTCATCTGAAGATGCCTTTGGTGTAGGCTATCTTTCTAAAGAGTGGTTTTGCTCTCGTCACTCCCTTGCTTGACAGTGAGGGAATCCTAAGTACGTCATTTCACCAAGCAGTCCTTCCTGCCCAGCCAACTCGTTCCCCAGAGAGGATTCGGTGTAAAAGAGAGAGACAAAAGACTTGTGACTTAGAAAGACTAGCTGCCCTTCTTCCTCTCCAACAGGTTCCATTTCTCCGCCAAGCAAGAGAGACCCTAGGGCATTCATTCCTCTCCATCAATGACTGAAGAAAGAGGGCTCAAAATGACTTATTTTAGAGGGAGGTTTCTTTGACGGAATCCACTATCTTCCTTCGAGACCTGCCTGCCCTACGAGTTGGCCTTACGAGACGAGGGCTACGGTTAGCTCATCTGCCTTCTGGCACTCGGTCTTCTAAGACGGATACTGGACTTCCTTACTTTACGAGGACACCCTCGCTAGATTCAAGTGCTCCTCCCTGGTCATGACTGGTTCTTGCTTGATAGAGCATGGGGAGTAAATGCATTCTTTTTGACTGAAGACCCGGTAGCTGTAGCAAAGGAAGAAAGCGTAGAGGCTCTGCCTGATCCCCTGAGATCCCTTCCAGGGAATGGATATAATGGCACTGGCTCTTTATGGATTGGTGCACTCACTCCCTTTATTTACTTGACTATTGGGATATTGATGCAGAGAACCATCTCGCCGGCCGATCTTCTTCTCCTCCTTTTGTCCAATGATTCCGGGCATTCGTGAGCAAGCCGCCGCCCTTCTTTCCCAAGCGATTCTCTTGTGTGCGTGGATATCTTTACTTTCGATGCCATCTTATTATACGATGCGTGCCTCCTCTTCCTCCGGCGCGTCATTCTCTGCATCCTCTCAATATACATCGAGCCTCCACCCCTTCTTCTAATAACAGACATCGAAAGACGCTAGGAAAACTCTTTTTTCAACCTTGCCCTTTCTTTTGTTCGGAATATGCATCAGTCTTTAGAACTACTTACATGGCTCGATCTACTACGAAAGAAGCTGGATTAGAAGTAAGAATCCAACTAGAGTGACTTAGGCGATCGCATCTCTATTCTATCTAATAATTTCATACTTTTCAATAGAATCAATGGGAATAAGGGGAACAAGATAAAAGAAGGCAGATAGAAGAGAAGTAAGAGTGAGTACAAAGAGAGGAACTTCAATATGCGATGGCATCCTATAAAACCCGGGATTTACGGAACCAACCTTGAAAGAACCTTTCTTTCATCCTATCCATAAGGTCGAGAAACTTCCCCTTGCTCTCGACTTTCATTCAAATCATCTGCTCTATTAAATCAAGCTCTGAACCCCGCTTCCTGACTTCTGCTTTTTGCTTTCACTTGCATGGTTTCGGAGGAGGGTTGGGACAGCTGCTGAACCCCGTACTGTCAACTAAGCCCTTCTTTCGTCTCCTTCTGCTCCAAAGAATTGAATTGATCCATCCGTACGTACCGGATCAATATACCGCTACCGTGCTAACGCTAACCCCACTTCCCTGGCTAGCTTCTGGGGCTGGCTTTTGATATGTGCTAATCGACCTTCTGATGAAAGCATTGAAGAGGAACTAACTGGAACGTGGGTGGGATATAGATGAAAATGAGTCTTATCTATACCATAGTGACCTATTTCATAGAAGATTTTTACCCGCCCGGGTTCTTGCTCTATAGCAGCAAGGGTAGGTCCCCTAACGTCAAGCAATAGAAAGCCTCCACTTATGAAAGCGCGAAGATCAGATCAATTGAAAGCTTAGCTTCACGTGCATGCAGGAAAGTCTCTTAGCTGGTCATAAGGTTTCCGGACCCTTTATGGGTGCCTATCTTATTTAGATGCTTCAGCTTATGCCTTTTCTTCTCTTGTTGCCTATGCCGGCCTCAGATCTAACTAAATGAGCCAATTCATCTAAATCTGAATATTAGCTTTCAATTAAGGGGAGCCTTCTGGAATAGAAATAGCCTGTGCCTCTATAATTGAATTGCCTAAACGAACATTCAATAAGAAAGACCGGTCAAAGTCTATCTTGTCTTTACCCTTCGTTTTCGCTTTTTTACCCTTACAGGCACACGAGACCTGGGTCAACAAAGAAGTCCATCTTCTGCAACCGTCAGCTTCTTATCACCCTGGAACTTCCACATCTAATGACCCGTAGCCGATTGCTTACTTTACTCCTCTCCCCTTATTAATCTTTCTAATTGAAAGGCAATTAGTTTATTCTCTAAATGTAGCATCCCGGCTAAGTTAATTACATTACCTTGCCCTACTTTACCTTCACGGCCTAGGCCCCCTTGTGCGTTACCCAGCTTGAACTAATAAACCAGGTTTGTTAAGAATCTGGTTCTTTAGAGCCAGGAGTTGTTCCCAGTTAAAAGTAATTTATAGAGTCCGACTTCCGCATATAGCACATTCTTCAATAGAAGAAGCAGTGGATGGACCAGAATTGGATGTGTGAGTTCCAGAAGAGGATGTTTCAACTTCTAGATGTGGGAGGATATCTCATACTATAGAAAGAGCTCTGCTCTCTCTTATGCAATAGCTCAGTAAAGAGTTCATTCTTTGACTCCTAGTATGAGTGTGAAAAGGCAGTCAAGCAAGGAAGGACAGTGCGATAACAAGCGATTTGTGATCAATAATCCACCGGATTCAGTACCAATCAATGGTGGATCCTCAACTTAGACAGTTGAATTTGGGTATGAATGAAAGGAAGTTCGCTTCTAGTAAGTTGAATATGGCTCGGTGCCTAGCACTGATCTCTCGATTGATGCTTAGCATTGATCAGTTCTCTTTCATTTATCCTATCCTTTCTGGTTCCCGGGGAATCACCTTTTTTTGTTGGACTCATGAGTAGAGGACGTAATTAGAGGTCATGGGCACCCATATACCACTTCAAAGGTCTTTTTTTGGTTGCCGAATGATAAGTGGTATTGTACCACTATTCTGCCTATAGTAAGCAACGTACTCATTCCCTTGGTCTACCGCTTGTAAAGCATCCCAGGTAGTTCTCTAAGCACCGGTTAACAGCCTCTGTTTCCGTGGCAACGGCTAAGAGCTCTCCCAGTGTTTTAAGCTTCAAGCCCACCAGCTTCAGGCGCATGACTTAGAGTGAAAATTCATTCGACACGTGTCAGTTAGACTCTCGTGGAAGTGTGGCTCTGGGCATTTCCCTTTTGGCTGGGAAGCTAACCACTAGGAAAAGGCACCTGCTCCCCAATTTCTATTCTTTGTTATCTGTATCGAACTTATCTGTTCCAAAGAAAAGAGTTGAACTCTTTCTTCTTCACTCGACTTAGAAAAAGGCTTATCCCTTAGACCTTGTCTTGAATTAGGATCACTTGACTCACAGTCGATCTAAATAATATTTACCTGGTCGAAGGAAGGGAATGTGGGGGAATAAATCCTCCTTTCTGACAGATTGAAGAAAGATGGACTTGTTTTGCACCTGACATCGGATCGAAAGCCGGATGCCGATTCTCTTTCACTAGCCGAGTCATTGAGGAAAGAAGAAGCTCGATGCCGGAGAGAAGGAAGGACAGTACTAAAGAAAGGTTTGGAATCTGGGGCCCTTCTAGAGATGAGGAAGGAACAAGGTGAGACGAGAAAACCTGTCACAGGTTAGGGAGGAAAACTGAGAAGCGAAAGCTCTCGCATCATAGCTGTTGGTAAGGAACCTCTTGCTTCGCTTACTTTTGACCTACTCACGCTGTCTTTCTTTGCTCATGCATGGACAAACGAGCGAAACCTACTAAAGTATATCGGGGGAATATGTATCACATTCTTGGACTGACTCGCCACTTAGGCGAACCACAATCAATGAGACTTTGCTCTACCGAAAACCACTTCACACTAACCTCCTGCTCTTTGCTATCGCTTCCATGCTACGCTCAGTGAATCCCGTGCGCTCGCTATAGTCTCTCAAGATGAAATGGAAAGATCTTACCATGATCTAGTCTTATACATTTCTGCTATTTAAAAAAGAAAGCGTCTTGACTCCTACCCATGCTGATAGATCGGTTTACGCACCGAAACTATTCAATAAAAATAAATGAAAGCTAAAGCCCCCAATCGATAAAGACTCATTAGCAAGAGTAAACCTAGCAACAACCTTCTAAATGAAGCACGGAATTTAGGTCTTGGAAGATATATTATATGTTCCAAGTAAAGGGTGAGCTCTCTCCTTACTGTGACCTTCCTCTTTAACTGGTCATGGTAGGCGCGTCATCTATAGCAGTTGCCTGCAGGCTGACTAGATCGTTTTGGGACATTGTCTTTGGTCGGGCGATGTCTCTATCGATGGAAAGGCTGACGAAGGGTATTTTGTTTTCGCTCCTTACGTCGTAAGCCTTGAGTGTTCTATTTCTACCTGCGTATTGAGGTCAATTTCACCAGTTTCCGTTGCTAACTAAATGATGACGCACCCCTTCCTCGCTTTAGCGAATACTACGATATTATGTTGCATCAGAGAGAGGAGCCCCAACAACTGGATAGAACTTTCCTCCCCATCTTTCTGGTATCTACCAAAAGACAGGATGTATTCCGACGAAATGCTATGGATTCTAGGCGGACTATAATGAGGAGGACGACAGACCCATCCCATCAAAAAGGAAAGTACCAATCTTATGGATTTTGCACCTTCTAACATAAAGAGTTGATCATTCTCCTCGCGCTTTTTCATTCACGATTTTCTGTTATAGATTGATTCTTTAACGTAAGTCGATTCTTCCCCTCCTTCTTTTTCTCTTGGGCACCTCACTTGCTATGCCTTTTCAATCTTCTACTAAGCTAAGGTAGACTGAACACCAACCCAATCTCGACGAAAAGTGGACTCGATTCGATCATTCAAGTCGGATAGCATTTATCTACGCTAGGATCCGACCTACGTGAACAGCTTTCTTCTCTTATGATAATTAGAATAGAAGGATAGATCATAGCGTAGAAGCTTACTAACTATCTAAGTGTCAAGTCCAAAGAGAGGAAGGCGCACTTCGAGCGGCTTTGTCCTCTCTTTTCCTTCCCAATGAGATCTGGTTCTCGAAGCGGGTTCAGACTCAGATGAGTCTACCTCGACAGGAACCCTAAAAGGCTGGCTGGGTTTGTTTTGATTCCATCAAGCTTCTCGTTGGCTTTGTTGCATGCTTTCCAGAGCTTCCTATTATATCTATAGCAGGTCAAGCCTTAGAAAGGAATTCAAAACCAATCATATCCAATTCTTTCTATGAGTTCTTGACTTTATAATCGAGGTAATCCCTCTTTCTTCTCTTTTTTAGAGACAAGGAAATGGAAAGACACGCCTACTTTGATGGGCTTACCGGCTTACCCGACCGTTCGTTCTGGTCTAGGAACAGCTGAACTGAAGCCTGTAATATTAGACTTGAAAAAACCCTTTCTTTATATTTAGATCCATGTATCTCGCTGGTTTCTTTCTCATATGAAGGCTTTGCACTAGCGGGATGAATGGGAAAGCGCAATGGAAGAAGCGATCTGTTACCGACCATCCATGTCTTAACATTGAACAGTTCGAACAATAATTTTTTTATGGTCCCTTGAAAACTTTATTTTGAGGGTTCGAGAACCGAGCATGGTGTAGGAGCTGGGATTGTGATCGAATCACCATCAGGACTTGTTACTAAGTTTGCCTTTCAATTAGAAGGTGTGTGTTCCAATAATCGAGCGGAGTATGAGGCCTTGATAATAATCCTGAAAGAAGTGGATGTTTTGACTATTGAGATTATTGGAGATTCTCAGTTGGTAATTAACCACATTGCAGTATTATTCCCCGTTTCGCCTGTGGATGCTTACCTTGCCAGCTCAGTCTGACACGGGCCCTGCTTGCTAGCTTTTCAATGGTCTCGGTATTGGCTTACCCGCTTTAAGTTATCGCTTACACGCTACTGTAATCATGCTTTCAATCCCGTAAAGGAGTGGAAAAGAGCCTAGGCCGATTGAACCTTGAATGCAACGCTACGCCCCTCGATAGGCATGCTTCAGATTCCCTGCATTGCTCTGAAACTTTAGCCTGACTTCATGTCTTCTTTCCTGTCTCCTTGGACCGAGCTACCCTTTCTTTGGTAGGGTCCCAAGTAGCGCAAGACGACCCAGGAGTACGGCCCTATTTTGATAAAGCGGAATAGGGAGATCCCCGAAGTGATCTACCGGCCTAGCTAAGATGGGTGAGTCTCTCCTTCTTGTTAGCTGCTATTTGTGGGTGAAAGCAAATCTGGACCATGCTTTTGTCTTTTCTTCCCAAAAGTCTTTGATAGGTTTGGACTCAGGAGAGTCAACTCTATGTATGGGGGACGAGACCTTTATTTCGGATGCTTCCTGCGCGGAGGATTTTATCACAACTTCACCATCTACGTCTTCTCTTAACAGGGAAATCCTACGAGAAGCAAGTCAGAGATTATTTTCCCGACTCGGGGGTGCAAGGGAGTATCTGATCGTTGAGCCTTAGAACAAAGAGATCAATTCACGTCCTCTGCTAAGAATCTCTCAGATTCGGTTCTTTAATCTTCCCCGGCCGTAGCCTCGGTCGAGGTCGCATTATCTATGGGAGGTGCAGACGAGGAGTTTTTTTTTGCCAATCCTATGAATCTGGGTAAGCGTAGGAACTCCGTGGTCAGCACTTTATCCGGATAGCTTCCACTCTGGACTAGCCTCGTTGAGGCGAAAGGTTTCTTATCGAGAGCCCCCCCGGTCGCCCAAGGAATTGTCTATCCTTTCTAAGCCTTCTGGCAATGTGAATTCAGAGATTGTGAGCTACCAATTCACACCCGACCGCGAATTTCGATCCATCTGTACCCTGGCCTATAAATCTTCACAGGTTGTGGGACAGAAGAAAGATCGGGGAACCTGCTAGCGCAGAGAATCAATGCGCCAAAGCTATCGGCGCTGATCGCGTCCATCTTATCTTCTACGGGGTAGGTAGCTAGGAATGGTCCTCTTTTGCTACCATCAAGCCGATGGTCTTCGCCTTCGGTGACTTCTCCAGGAGGATGGGAAAGTCAAAGTAGCCGCTCAACACTCACGAGGGGGATAGCCTACGCTAATCACGCACCTCCAAAGAGGCATCAATACATCTTTCCCCGTTGATGAAGCCCAGAAGAAAGAGACTTCCCACTCCTGTTAGTGAGAGAGTGGTCACAGTTCGTCACCTCGGTGCCATGGGCTTCTCTGAAAGAAAGGGTAAGGAGGAAGGCTAGGTGAGGAGATTTCTACTCCGCAAGAGCCATAATAAATCAACATTGTAAAGAATTCATTATCTCATGTCAACAGCGCATTTGTGAGCTCCAAGAGCCTATCCTAAAACCTCTCGTGCTCATACTAGCCGTGGGAGTTACATTAGGGTAGTTGTCAAGCCAAAGCAAGCATTATTGAAGAAATTTTCGAGCATAAAGCAACTATGCAGTGGAAATTCCCTGGGAATGTCTATTTTGAATTATGTTACATTGCTAAGCAAAGATAATTGCATAAAACAAAGGGAATATATTCTAAAGCTTTCAAAAGGGCTTGGAGGATACTGCTTAAAGCGGTTTGCATTCCATTCTTATTATTGAATACCGAACTAAGGATCGTAATGAGCTAGCAAGACTCCCGTTCTCCTGCTGCAAGGAGTTTTTAATCGTATAGTGGGCTATCTTTCTCTTCTAAAAATAAAAAGAATAGGGCCTTATTCTTCCATCCACTCTTCCTAAGACCGGTAATTCTTCATACACAGACACAGAAAGGGAAGGAAGTTGAGTCTCCTCGGATCTCACATCAGCAACTGCTCTATCAATGTCTGGTGTAAGAACTCGATGTTGAATTGAGGATCTAAGATTATTGAACTCGGGCCTCAAGCCCATCAAAAAACTTAGGGAGCCCTTTTCTATTCTACCCGGCAAGGCTAGGTTAAACTCAACTAGATCTATTGATTCCTCCGCTGGACTAACAGCTTCCTCTGCTTTTGGTACCCCGGAAAGAGACCAGCGCATTTGACCACTGCGATCGATCCGAAAAACCAAAGCATCCTGGCCTCCAGCCAACCGACCAACCATTGAGAATGGAACATAGATTGAATTCTTCTCTCGCTACGCCCCTTGCTCTTGCCTCGGCTTCGCCTTCCACCTTAAGCTAAGCACCTAACCCGTGGGACGGGACCTTCCTTCTCTTTTGTTTGTAATTGGACTTGCCCGAAACAAAGGAACCTCGGCTTTTGAACCTGAGAAAGCAGGTTTTTGTACCTTAGACTTCAACCACAGGCACTGGCTCACTGCCTCAAACTAGCTCACAGGCTTGACTTGTATGGCAGCTGCAAAGAAAAAAGAAAGGAGACCGAGATGGGCACACTCACTTCAGGTACGCTTTATCGGGACAATGGGAAACTAGTCTCATAGTTGCCTGTTCATATTCCCGATTCTAAGCGGTCAACATTCTATGCTAAGGCCGATTTCGCTACTTCCATCCTGGGTCTCGTGTGAGTCTTCTCCCAGTTCTTGCTTAGCTTCTTTCTGGGCATCGCTCTCTGTTTTTACAAGCAAGTCCCCTGGCTTTTCTCAACCTTCTAATCAAAGACTACTATGGAAGGGAAACAAAGCTGTAGCTGTAGTTGGCAGTTCGAGTCCTTAGTTCTTGTTCCTGTGACAGGACAGAGGGGAACTGCAGTTCGTAAGTTTGCTCTTACTTCTGAATTCAATTCTAGTTCTTATCAGCACAAGCGGGAGCCAGGGGGAAGGCCTTCAGGCCGCTAGGAGTGAACCATCAGGCAAAATGGATACCGAGTTCGGGGGGCAGGTTATAGCTTTCGAGCGAGACAACTCATCAACGATTGGTGCAGGATTGACCACTCAGCTATCCAAGTGGAGTAAAAGACACATTTTGAAGTTTTTCCCTGCCTCATGAGGGCACACTTTGAGTCCCAAACTTTCTGTCTGAAGCAAATGCTGGAAGTCCAAGATGGTGGTTTGGAACATCCAAGAGGACAGGACACCAGATCCACGCTCTCTTCCCTTGGTAAAAAGGAATTGAAAATCTAAATCAATCATTTGATCAAAGAAAAAAAGTACTAGGGCCTTAGAGTCACTTCACTCGACTTAAGGAATGAATGTAATATGGAATCGAATGAATTGAAATTGCATAATAAGACTCTCGGTCGAGTCCGTTCCTCTCCCTACGGTCGTGAAACCCTTTCTCTCCCTATCGGAAAACTTTCTATCTCGCTTAGAAAGAGCTACTACCGTAACCTCATAGTCCCCCCTTGATGAAGGAAATGAGAAAGAATGAATATAGCTTGTAAATAGTGACACGACTTCTGTTCTCTTAGCATTCCATACTAAGCTAATTCTAACCTCAAACCTCTTCCCTGTCTTCAAGATCAGTGATGTGACCAATATCAGAGAGAAAGAAGAGTTCAGGGATAGGGATGTACTGCTCGTAGCGCTTGCCAAAGAACTTGATTTGCGATTCCAAAGCTTACAACAGAATGACTTGAAATTCGATTTGCTTCGCTCACTGCGATTCAAAAGCTTACAGAAAGAGAAAGAGATACTGATACCGATACTGAATACTAACTACTAAGTAAAGTAAAGGGCATTATAGGGTTTTCGCCTCTATCTATCTCCCTTGGGAATAGAAGACACAGCTAACGTTTTCTTCTTTAGCTGTTACATTCCGGTCCATGAACTCAACTCCGAACTAAGAACTCGACCTTGTTATGCTTCTGGGCACCTAGAGCAGGGAGAGGTACGAAGTTACTTACTCTTTCCGTCTTTCGTTTAGGTTCATTCCCTCTCTTTGTCTCTGAATTCGCTATCGTTTATGAATTGCCTATATGATAGGGAGAGTAATTCAATTGGCAGCGAGAGCAGATAGGGAGAGAGAGGATGGGAAATATGCTTTACCCGTAGCAGCAGTCTCATTCTCTTTCTTTTTTAGAACCGGAGAGGAACGTGAAGAAGACGCTCGTAGGGAGAGGGTACGGTACCTCGACTTGGTAAGGGAACGTAGGAAGTAAGACTCTGGTACTAAAGGAGCTGTCTAGCTATGGAACTAGCTATAAGAAGTAGGTCACCGGTCACCAAAAGGTGGGATATTAGCCTTAGCACGATAAGCGAACGGGGCTAGCCCGGCCGGCTACACTTCCGCTTCAGTAATACGTTTGAATCTGGTCTTTGAGAAAGTCAAAAGAAGAGTTTGATCCCGGCTCAGCCAATTCCTGTCAATTCGAGCCAAGCCAAGGGCAGGGAAGAGAACGCAAATGGACCGCGGATGGTGGTATCGTATAGTTGATCACACGGCTGCTTTTAGGAACGATCTGTTCATCCAACTAGAAATATCGTAAGAGAAGAAGAAGAATGTTACGCTCAAAGACTCCCATGCCTTTCTTGGTTGGACCAAGGCGATTCCCGTCTTCCGAGAGCAAGTCTCTCTTTTTTGTTTGGGGGAGCAGAGCAGTCAAAGAATGAACCAAAGAAGATGATTGTTCTAGAATGTCTATTCCTCACAATTGCTCCTTGTGATGCAGCAGAACCATGGCAATTAGGATCTCAAGACGCAGCAACACCTATGATGCAAGGAATTATAGACTTACATCACGATATCTTTTTCTTTTTGATTCTGATTTTTGTTTTCGTATCATGGATCTTGGTTCGCGCTTTATGGCACTTCCACTATAAAAAAAATCCAATCCCGCAAAGGATTGTTCATGGAACTACTATCGAGATTCTTCTGTGGACCATATTTCCTAGTATCATCCTGATGTTCATTGCTATACCATCATTTGCTCTCTTATATTCAATGGACGAGGTAGTAGTAGATCCAGCCATTACTATCAAAGCTATTGGACATCAATGGTATTGGACTTATGAGTATTCGGACTATAACAGTGGAGATGAACAGTCACTCACTTTTGACAGTTATACGATTCCAGAAGATGATCCAGAATTGGGTCAATCACGTTTATTAGAAGTGGACAATAGAGTGGTTGTACCAGAAAAAACTCATTTACGTATTATTGTAACATCTGCTGATGTACCTCATAGTTGGGCTGTACCTTCCTTAGGTGTCAAATGTGATGCTGTACCTGGTCGTTTAAATCAGACCTCTATTTCGGTACAACGAGAAGGAGTTTACTATGGTCAGTGCAGTGAGATTTGTGGAACTAATCATGCCTTTATGCGTGCGCCCGGAAACATAGGCCGACTGCTGAGCCCACTCTGGCTCAGCCGCACCACCCAGGGTGCGAGCCACCCGAGAAGCAAGCTATTACAGCGAGCGGCTGGAGCAGTATGGAGCCGAGGAGCAAGGCAGTAGATAAGATAGAAGAAGGGGCCAGGCTCCCGGTGGAGGAGAGGAGACGGTTAGGATAACGAACTTGAAACGCGGAGCCCGAGCGGCCGGCGAGCGAGTGGTTAGTGGTCAATAGCGCCCTAGTTGATGGCATTCCTCTCTGCGGCTGGCACTCGAGGAACCACGGGACACTCCATACAGAGCAAGCAAGTCTTAGGGATGAGACGCCCGCGCAAGGACCTCAATTCTCATTAGGAGGTCGAACCAAGGACCTATGGAAGTCGGGGCTACCCCGTCCCCATGGGCAACGCAACAGTGTCCCTGAGGGAGGAGTTTAGAGGCCTTATAGTAGCACGGACTTCTTTTTCTTTCTAGGTCATGCGAAGGGGGCCAGTCCAAGATCGTACTGTTCCTCTACAAAGACAACAGACGCTCTCAACGGCTAGGCGCCACTCTCTTTCTGAGTTATTCCAGCTTCTTTATGTTATGATTTCGTGCCGCGGTGAACAAAGAAAACAAAAAAAAGAGGGCCCGTCTCGGCGGAAGGAGAAGGACCTGCAACGGCAGAGACTACTGACCCTCTTCTTGTCTTGTTTTTAGCCGTATGTTACGAGTCCGGGAAGCCTCCTCAATATGAGGGATCCCTCCAAAATAGAGAAGGTCCTGTTCAATTTCATTACCTGCTAATCCGGCCATTTCCGAACCTGTCTTTCTCACCCTATTCAATTCAATGGAGGACTTCTCAATTCTTGCGATTCCCAACTCCCTTAGCTTATTCTTATTATATATTAAACATAATTCAAAAAAACTATAGGGTTCCAAACGGAAAATATAGGCTCAATGATCTCTTTCTTCGATAGACCGGTCCGTGCGCCGTTTTTCTTCTCTACCATGACGAATCAATTGATTTAATATAGGCATCGCTATTTCCTTTGTCCTTCAGTTCTTACGACTGTGAGTTTGATTTCCTATCAGACTAGAAGCAAGTCTAGCGAAGTCACCTCGGGATGAAATTCGTTTTGAGTTTTTTTGAACATCCGGCAATCTCCGAGAAGACAGAGCAGTGGAAATTCTCCCTCGTATCGTAAGGCAGGCTGTAGCTCTAGTTCGACTAGCGTGATTGATGAACATGGGCAGCAATTAGTGAGAGTCGGTTGCTGTTCTTGCTTGAGTCGACGCCCTTGGTTTCAGCTACTGTGATCTTTTCCGCTGCTATTGATGTTGGAGGCATAAGCGCAGCTATTTCATATGCTGCAAAGTAAGTAGTACTTTTTTTTGACCGGGGAATGGGAATTCTCTTTCCTAGGGGACGAGCGAAAGGCTGATTAGTCTTTTGTTGCTAGACGTACTAGCATGTTAAGTTAATGGTAGCATAGTCTTGGAGGAAGAAAGCGATGTGATGTCTTCAGTTTGCTTGCTCTTTTTCCCTTAAGCGAGTTCGGGCTCGGGTAGGCAACTCACCAGGAATAGTCTACAGAAGCGATAGGCCAATTGTAGTTGATCCCGTCTCAAGGCCCATCTCTGACTTAATAGCCTAGCCATATCGGAGGCTACCCAGCTACAACTTAAAAGAACGAAGCTTTTCCTGTTCACGACTCTGCTGCCATTTCATCCGCTACAGTTAGCTCGAAAGCGAATTCAGTCACCCCAGGGTCTCAATCCTAATAAAGGGATAAAGTGTTGTATGCCATTACTCTCAGCTGTTCACTCTTGATCAAATGGTTTCCGGGGTGGAATTTCCCTTCTTTATATGGTAGAGCGTAAGCTAGTCTTTGTGGAATCTCCGCTGCAGTTGTTCACGAATCCCTTTCAGGGGTGAAGGAAGAATCCGGTGCTATTGGACTGCCTGAAAGCTTTCCTTGGCACGAACGGGAGAAGAATCAAAGGAATACGGGGCTCAGGGCAAATGAGTTAGGAGTTCAATAAGCCAAGCTTCTCCCCTGGGTCACGAAGATCTAAGTAAGGAGGGAGTTCTAGTGACTAGCTTGAAGTGGCGAATGCTCTTTCTTCCTATCTGGGAATCATAGCCTAGTCTGACTCATCGAAGAGAGATCCCTACTCTGATTGCTTAAAAGCGAGTTCAGTCACCCGAGGAGAGAGGCAACTCACTAAGCGAAGAAGAAGACGGGCGAAAGGTCAATGGCTAGCAGTTCTTACGAACTGCCTTTTCCATCTCTAAAGGGACTGAAGTGACCCAGGGGTATGGAGCACGAAGGCTATGCCAATAAGAAGGGGAAGCCAGTTCTTCTCACTACTATTTCCCCCGGCAAAGGCCTACCATTAAGAAGCGGCGAACAGGAAATTTCTTTAAAAACGATCCCCAATCGATTTCGCTGTTTTAGATTTAGCTCTTTTAGTTTAGTAGTAGGGGCATGCGGAAAAGAAAAAGGCGTAACTGCTGTTGTCGACTGGGAACGAATGCTTAGCTCTGAGGCTGAAGAAAACCCTTCCATTTCTGTTAGAGAAGACGGTGCTTGCTATAGAATACCTTCTTAATGGAATAAGCCCGGTGGCGTCTAAGTTCTCGGAGAATACCAGGGTCGATGTAATTGAGCTCTTGTTCAAAACGAGAATGGCCGTAACTAAGCCCAAAGAAAACAAAGGCGCGAAGCGAAGGGATTGGATTTAACCTATGATCAGATCAGTGGGCAACCATAGTTGACTTTTTTCGTGGTGTTGTTGACGTTGTTGAAAGCGAATTTTGGCCTCGCTTTTCGGAGCTGCTCCCAGCTTACACTATGGTAGAGGAGGTGCCGTGAAGATCTAGGTGTGTGAGCAGTACGAGCTGAAAGGCTCCCATACTGTTTGGAGGGCAGCGGGGCATAGATGCCAAAGAGACCTGACCCCTATCTATCGTCGTAGAAGCTGTTCCTAGGAAAGATTATGGTTCTCGGGTATCCAATCAATTCCAAACCGGGGGAGCTTAAGCGAAAAGAAAAGAATAGGGTGAGGGGGAAGCCACTAAATTGAAGGCTTCGCTCGCTCGCTCCAACGCTCGTTTAGTAGACAGGGAGTGCATAAGCCCCTTTAGAGATAGGGGCGAGTACTACACGAGCTCGTAAGTCAAGTACGGAACGAGCCTTGTCTACGAAGCAGAGCACCCTCATCTTGCTTGCTTCTGGCGAAGCTTCTAGCACTAGATAAGAAGCATTCTGGTATGGCAGGAATACCACTTTTTAGGTCGACCACTTCATAGGAGCGATAGCGAAGCCAAGCCGTATAAAGGTGAGCAGCCCTTATAGCAATAGCAAACGGCCTACTTATAGCCCTCTCATGGAATCTTATCCATTTCCCTACCATTCAACTCTCTTATCGTTAGCCCTCACCAGTACCGCAAGAGAACTCAAATCGCCTGTAAGGAGGGTATAAGGCAATTATAACTCGATGGTTTATGGGGCACTTTCAATAGCTAAAAGTCAAACTAAAAATGCAGGGAATTACCTTAGCTCGAAGGCAAAAGGAAAGCTTTCTTCCACTCTTGCTCCGGGAGAAAGAGCTAGCACTTTGATGGCTCCGTGTGGTGATTACCCTGGGGTTCCCCTGTTAGGACCTTGGGATGCATTAACTATGCACCAGGAGACAGATCGGGTCAAAACAGTTCATTCCTATGACCCATGGGTTGAGTCAGTTGGAGTTCTCTTACGAAGAGGAGGGAGCCGTAGAACGAGTAAAAGAGGTGGCCAAGGCGTGGAAGCAGACACACCGGATAGCCCAGCCCCTGGGAACTACACTGGAGGGACTACTGAGGAATATCCTACCTGGCACGATCAACGTAGGAATTTATGACACCTAGAGTATATGGCCCATACGGAGCAGAGGATATCCGTGCAAAAGAATAAGCTCGGTACGAAATTCAAAAAGAAAGCTAGTATGACTGAGCTTGAATGGAGGATCGGGAAAAAGGCTGGAGAAAGAGCAAGGTTCGGAAACTCCGGCGGTATATCAATCAAGCAATATGAGAAGTGGGCAGAAAGAAACCAGCGGCTAGGGAACACATAACCATTTATGGCCGATGAGATGGGTAAACTCAGAAAAGGCCCTGCAAGCTCATCTGAATAAGACGACTACTCAGCTCAGAGAGTCGGAAACCAGAAACAATGCTCTTCAGGTTACTTTGGACGACTTAGCTCAACGCACAAACTATGACAGAAGAATGTGAAAGGCTAGCGATTGAGTGCCAGAGGCTGAAGTCCAATGCAGAATATATTTGAATAGCTTTACCAAGATCCTTAGCTGATAAAGAGAATCTTCAAAGCCATGGGCCACCTCTCTCTTATATACACTATTCTTACCTTCGAGAATAAGAAAATATATCACTTCTAAACAAGTTGATGACTTAGAGTTTCGGGGAATGTCATTCTTCTTCCTTTGTCGGGTATGAAGCACAACATCCAATAGTAATATAAATACCCCAGAACAGCTTTCACGAATGAATCCGACCAAGGTCCTTCTTTAAGGTGCCATACCGTTGATTTAATTAGCAAATGCCCCCAAAGAGAAACCGAGCCCTGCCAACTAGAAGATGTGTGCCATTAAGCAATGAAAAGGAAGCAGTAGGACGAGAGTATCTCTTGACAAATAGGCAATCCGATAGATAGATTATGGCTTCCTCACTATCAGCAAGCTCCCACAGGCGATGAACTACTTCCGACTTCTTCGGTTTGTAGCCATAGCGTATAGAGTGCAAAATTAGTTTCATGGGAGTAGCTAGATTCAAGCAAGCATTCCAGCGAAAGGGTCCTTTGATAATGAGCTCTGCCCAACACTGGGACTTACTTTATACAGAATACAGAGAGAGGAAAAGCAGCAATCCAAGCTCAAGTTGAATCGGATATTGGATAGGCGCTAGTGGGAAGAACCCGTAGGCTAGTGCGGCTCGACGGGAGCGGGGTGTGTTACACAACTGACGGGACAGACTTCGAGCGAGCGGTTGCTTCTCTGGATAAAGATGGGCTGGTTAGGCGGACCATGATGAAAGGACAGGGGGTCGTGAAGTCTTTCTACTAATAGTTAGGGGTGGCAAGCTTTAGAGAGTAGGGCGAGGTCACCATACTAAAGAAGGCCGTAAGCAGTGGCTCGACGTAGATGGTTCGAATCAAGCGAAATCAAAGGCATTCGTTGGCACCCGAGATGCTAAGATTGAAGACTTTTGGGATATGGAACGGCTTGTCGGACGTAGGGAGAGGAGGCGTCGGTGAATACGGATCTATCTTGATGGTTCTGGTGGCGGACCAAAAGACGTAAAGAAGGCGGAGCGTGAATTGCAATTATCTTTCTTTTGTGGACGAGTTTCAGGCAGAATGGAGGGTTTTCCTGCCCGGTTGTGGTCCGCCATGTTGATGAGCCTGAAGCAAACAGGCGAGTATGTGAAGGCCATCTTTCGTAGTTCTCCCTGGACATTTTTGGTATGACGGAAGAGGACCGGCTCTTCGATTTCATGAAAGGGCTCCAACCTGCGCCAAAATGTCCAAGATTTAGGGCGGCACAGGCAGCTAGCCTGCTAGATTGAAAGTACTTAGCCAGGGGCTGATCTTTGAATAGGAAAAAGAGCGGATCTGCAGGGTCCCAAATGAATTGGCTTATTTGAAAAAGGCCTTGTTCTTTGGAAGATCTATCTCGTGTCTGGTACTGCATGGTTCCACTCTGCAAGAACTCCGAATCATTCTCTTGAAGCTCATCCTCTTCATCATAAATGATCCGCTTGCCCCGAAATGACCTGGACCAATAGGGAAATCCCAATTCATTGGGCCTTTCGATACAATCAAATAGAAAGCCCCAAGGGCTTCATATTCTAGGAGCCCAAACTATGTGATTGAATAAATCCTCCTCTATCTGTTGCGGGTCAAGGGCTCCTTCCCCCTCCCCTTCTTCAAACTCCGATTCGTATTTTTCATAGAGAAATCTCTGATCAAAGATAGAACAAGATCCATTTTGCATCATATCTAAGGGATTCCTCGGTTCGGGCCGAAGAAGCAATGTAACTCGATCATTATCAAACGGACTGCAATCTTTTTCTGTCCGTGAAGATCCCACCAGAGCGCCTTCTACTTCTAATAGGCCATGAACTAGATCCGAATCATTCTCAACGAGTCCATAAGAAGTGATCCCATTTTTTTCATCGGGTCCGGGTAGAGACCAAAGATCTTGAGCGACCGATCCGGCAGAACAACTCAAAAGATAAAGAAGTATCGTTAATTTCTTCATGCTCGTTCCAAGTTCGAAGTACCATTTGTAGAAATAAGAATCCCCTTCGTTACATGATTTCTTCTTCATATAGATAGATATAGGATCTATGGGGCAATTACTTAGAAGTACATTTTGTGCTACAACCCTTCCTATCTGATAGAAAAGGAGAAAATCATCCTGAACCGATCTTACCTGGGATCGCAAATCCCAAG
>NW_028292392.1:2500-7500 GCF_026168435.1 Sesamum indicum | reverse complement strand
TCTGGGTCCAATGGAATTCATAGGTATAGGAAGAAGCCCCTCAAATAGAGATTTTTTCTTTCGACCATATTTCGATTGTTAATACGATATAGAAGGACCGCTACTACAAAAAAGAGTATTACACCCTTGATCGTGAAATATCGATTGCTTGTTGAACCCTGTGAATGCGTGAAAGTAGGATACTCCAAATTCGGGGGTCAAAGAGTTTAGAAAACGTTCTTGGTGGAAAAAAATGTGAATGAAAGACCCCACTGAATGGAATTGGGGCCATGAATCTAAGAAATAGTGAGAATTCTTGCTCTCTCTCAATTCGAAAATCCAGAATTTGAATTGATGTCCTCTCATTGATTCCTCCTAAATTGTATTGATTTATCCTAAAGATTTTATTTCAATTGGAATTTTGTTATTCACCATGTACGAGGATCCCTGCTAAGCATCCATGGCTGAATGGTTAAAGCACCCCAACTCAACATTGGCGAATTCGTAGGTTCAATTCCTACTGGATGCACGCCAATGGGACCCTCCAATAAGTCTATTGGAATTCGCTCTCTATCAATGGAATCTCATCATCCATACATAACGAATTGGTGTGGTATATTCATATCATAATATATGAACAGTAAGAACTAGCATTCTTATTGAGACTAGAACTCATAGGGAAGAAAAGAGATTATGGATGGTAGCATGTATTTTCTTTTTTCGCGAAGCACGTTCTAAAAAGAAAAAGAAAGAGTAAAGGCAACCATATGGGGTAAGTGTAAACGCTAGGTATATTGTCTGGAAATCAAACTACTCACAATACATAGGTCTAAGAAGGTACTATGAAAACGTAAAAGAGGAAAACTGAGCTCAATCCAATTATCTACGACAAACCTTATACAAGACCCATTTTCTTTTTATTCCTTTTATGCGGGTAGAGATGCGGATAGATATATTAGTAATTACACCTATCATTTACAAGCTTGCATTCGAAAAGAACAACTCTAACTCCGCTGCAAACCTTGTCAATTGTTCTGCTCTCAGTTGGTTAGGTAGTGTGATTTTCCTTCTTCCTTGTCAGCCAATCCTTTTCACTTATTTGAAGGGAGTGGAAAGTGCCTGTTGCAAGCCTTCTCCAAGCAAGCCTGCTGTAAGCAGGGTATCCTATTCACGTGGGACAAGCCAGGTTCTAGAGTAAGGAAGAGACTAAGGGCGTAGCGGTAGTTGATGTGGTAAATGTTGCTAGCCCCGCTGGGTAAATGGAGACTTACTTACTTCATTGCTTTTATGATTCCTATAGGAAAAGAAAATGAAGTTGAAGATGTAGATAAGGTCGATGTAATTGAGGTCACTTACTAGTACCCAAATTGGCCATATTGACTATAAAGAATAAGTTCACAGTTCCACTCATCTATTCTAATTCTATGTTTTACTGCTTATGACTGTGCAGCATTGCCAACCTCCAACTCTGCTTTCTGCTAACCAAGTGATGAACTCTGCAAACCGGTAGTCCTATCCAATGAGCTAAGTGCCAAACCTTCCTTCCAAGACAGGACTCCTATCCTATCGTCGAGCTTGTACCTCCAAACTTCTGCCACTTCGCTAACAAAGACGCCTAACATGAGGGTAAGACTTTGTCTAGTCCCTACTTTCCTGGCCCTACCCGGGACAAGCTTTCCAGCATTCATAGCTTTCCGGAATATCCGTCTTAGTCAACAACTAAACGAATCCCCAGATCTTTGGAAAGCTGTTTTTTCACTCCGAACCTAACTACGGCTTAGTTTGCCGAGTGTTCCAAACCGCTCCGTGGGCTTAGGTAACTTTCCGAAACCTAAGTAGTTGCCAGCTGCGTCAAGGCTTCTATCCTTATTCGATTAGGGAAGTTGTTCTCCTCCTCTATCTCGAGTTCCTGTTTTGTTAGCTTCCGGAATGATTGGTAGATGAAAGGTCCGGGTTCGACTTTACAGGAGAAGAAGCGTACTACGTGAGGCCTCGCCAATTGATAGGGAGGACCCATATTCTTTCCAGGCGTATAGTCAAGTCTTGGCGCCCTTTCGGGTCTCTGGTGTCGAGTCGCTAGAAGAGGAGCATTGGGCACAACGAATAAGATCACAATAATATCCGACTGACTGGTCAGAAATAAGTTATCCACCGAAAAGAGAGGGCTCCACTACGAAGGGACGAATATCCTTTCACATCTGATTAAATTGAAACCACTAATCTAATGGCATATAGAGTTTCATCGTCTTGTAGATGTACTTAATAGATGAACTAAAAGTCTTCGATAGAACCAAGACAAAAGAAAGAAAAAACGTGACTACATGCGCGCATTAAGGCCGAAAGGGTGAGTAGTCCTTCTTTCGCTTTCATAGCGGAGGACGACCCATAATGATGTCCTTTTAAGGCTTTGACCAACTAAACCTCAGAGAGTAGCTCTTCCTTATTAGGCGGAGTCTCTATGAGCAAGTAGGCCCTATATCAGTCGTAGATCAGTGAGTGAACAATGAGGCTATGCTTTCTACAAGGCACTGTAAGCTCATGGTCAATCCCTTCATCGGAGGAAGAGAGCTTCTTTGGATAGTCGCTAGGGTGATAATGAAAAGCAATTCTTGAAGCGTTCAAGCAGTAATCTTTCTATAAGTAAATTGTTTCATTCGAAGTCAAAGTCAGTGTTGAAGTGAAGTTCAGTGATCCGAGGGAATGAAAGAAAGTTCTTTCTTTTTTCTTGGTTCGACGATTCACTCTGACTGGAACAATCTTTCTAGCCTCGTGCGAGAAAAGAGGGAAAGTGCTAAGACCGGCAGCTAGAGAGTTGGAGTGTGGTTATTCCGCCAAAAGCTAGGCCAAGAAGCACAAGGTGAGACAGCACTGCTAACTCGTACTCTTCTTTGAATGCCCTAGCTCAGCTTCCTAGCATGACACATCAGCTACGCCATCAGAGACTGGAAATGTTCCACCAGTCCTCGATACACAACAGCAGTTTCCTTGAGCGGGTCGTCCGAACCAACCCGAGGCGATTCCACTCCCTTCTTGGTCTACTTCGGTTACAACTTGATCTACGGTGCGATCAGCGTGTCAAGTGCGAGCTTGTGATGCAACGATAAGAAGGAAGAGGGAGAGAGTAGATTAAGCAGACTGCGATGGTCACAAGCTCTCATTTGAAGGATCGGAACACACAACAGTAGCCCAGGCTTAGGGCGCATGATCTCATTGCAGGGCTTGACCACTCATGCTCATCTCGAAAAGAAGACTAGACTCCGCTGTGAGGGAGATTTTTATTGCTGCTAGCCAGGGGTGGATTTACTTCGAAAGCTTAGTAATTCTTTCTAAGAGAAGGAAGGACATGGAAGTGAAAAGCCTTGATTGGATAGAGGTGCGTAGCGAGAAGACTATCAGATAAGTTCCTGACTATAGCCCGAGTAGCGCAATGGCTTTTTCTTAACAAAGCTATTTTATTTAATAATATTTCTCCTTCTCGAGTCAGTTCACAACCTAGGATTATAGGCTTTATGGCATTTTCCCAAGAAAAGTCCTATACACATAGCTCAACGCCGGGACCTAATACGCGAAGGATTTAAACTCTATTTATGTAATTATTTAGGCTTAGCAGCCTAGCTACTAAGATAAGCACTTTGAACCCGTCCTGCCAATCTAGTAAAAAGAGTATAAGTAGATGTAACTCAGGGCACACTTGTTAGCTACAGTTCCCATCGGTCCAGAACTCGAACTCAAAACGAACCGAAAACAACTGCTTAATGCTTTGGCCGCTGAAGAGGAAGAACAAGAGTCTGGTTGCGCGACTTCCCCTACCACTGTTAAATAGCACCTCTTTCTTCCCTTAGTATAGTAAGCTGGCGGGCTTCTCCTAAGAGAATGCCTTCACTCCACTCCACCTTCAGACGCCTATGGCGAACTAAGGTACCATTAGGAGTATGAATTTCCCTTTTACTTACTAAATAAGGAAGGAAAGTCTAGTAGAGGCACTATTAACATATAGTATAGGTAAGGAAGGAGAGGCCCTTTACTGGATCGCTTCGCTTGGGATCACCACCTGGGCCTTTCAGGGCGTGTGACTTTATGAACAAAGAGAAAGGACTCATTGTGAGGAAATCCAGTAGCTGGAAGAGTCACTCCCTTTCCCATGTCTTATGGTCTTCCAGTTGAGATTGACGGTTCCGAGTCAGATTCTGATTTCGAGAAGGAGGAACTGAACTCCGATTGTGATGGCGACTGCCTAAGAAGGATGGAGAATAGGGCGTTAAGGTCCTGTGGCCATTGATAGAAAGAAGTGGTCTTCAAGGCCAATGTAGAAGCGGTAGAAGCATTGAAAGCAATGTCCTGTAGAGAAAAATACAGACATGCTGCCACCCTTATAGATAGATAAATACACTAAGACATCCTCCCACCATAATACAAGCAGAGAATAACACATGAAGTCAAGTCGAGCAAGATTCTGAGAAGAAAGCTGGGGGTAAACAACAACTGAAGAGCGGGGAAATCAGAGAGACAAGCGGAGAGCAGAGATGCTAGCACAGAAGTAGGGAATGCAACCAACCAACCAAACAAACAATAAAATACACATTATAGATAATTAATAAATAAATAATATAAGTATATTTTAGATACTAATAAAATACAAATAAAACTAAGAACACTCGGAACTCGGATGCAAGCAAGCAAACCGAACGCATGCAGTCGATTGGCAGACGGCGGGCGACTAGTAACCTGTACGAAAAGCAAGCTAAGGAAAACGAACACTGGAACCCTTGAATTTATTAGATAGCGATTACTATCTTGAAAAAAGTATTTTCTTTCTTACCTATAGGAAATAGGAAACCCGTATTTGATCCAATCAAATTGGATTTTATCATTTCTGTATCGGCAATTCAATATAGATTGATATATACCCCATATAGATGTTTCTCTTCCTGCCATTTTTCCCATGCAATTTGGGATACTTGAACGGTCGATTCTTTTTTTTTTCTTAACTTACCCTTTTACGAATGAAAGCCGAGGAATGT
>NW_028292391.1:32500-34746 GCF_026168435.1 Sesamum indicum | reverse complement strand
ATACGGTTTGATTCCTCAACTCAATTAGTAGTACTTCTAGAGCCCACTTCTTCCCCACACTACGAGTGAAAGGGAAAATGTAAAGACTACCATTAAAGCAGCCCAAGCGAGACTTACTATATCCATGTGAATTATGTCCCCTATCTCTATAAATACGAAGGAATTATTTCTCACTAATAATAGTGGAATCAATGGCGCAGAGTCAAAAAGGGATTCTGCCCGAACACTATTGAGAAACCAATCCAATAAATCGATTATGATTTCGAATCCGGAAAGATTAAACACAAGCAAAATACGTAGTAACATCCCAAGGGAATGGGAACATGTAGGAATAAGAATAATAAGGCCTATTCTTTTTTTGTTTTGGTGACCTTCGTAAGTAAAAACGGAAGGGGAAAAATCACTAAAAAAGAGAAATCACTATCTATTACAGACCTCTATCTCCCCATTTGATCTAATCCGTACCCCCTTTCCCGATTATCGCTGTGAAACAGGGGTTTTGACTAGGGGTTGCCGAAAATAAATTCTTTCTTTTTGCCCCTTTTTCTATAAGAGTTTAATTATCCATCCAATCTAATATTGATTGGATACCTGAGCACGCAGAGATTCTCGCGAGTCCGTCGTATATAAAGCAACTTCGCCCCCCTCCAAAACTATTAACTATTAATTGAATTTCCTATCAGGCTCTACAATCCGATTCAAGGTCCAGTCATTAGACACTCCCTTAGTAATAGAAGGGAATTGTCAAGTCTTGATAGCCCCTCTACCAGTAGATTAGAATATTTCCTTGAATCCTAGATGCGAACGAGGATTCACAATCTTTTCTTTATGCTTAGAATCAAACAAAGTATCAACAGTCTCTTTCCTCTGCTTCTACCGGGGAAGAACTCTGCGAGTTATATCAGCATAACAGAAGAGAAGAAGAGATTTCTAGTTTTTTGTTGATCAGGCGACACCCGGATTTGAACTGGGGAAAAAGGATTTGCAGTCCCCCGCCTTACCACTCGGCCATGCCGCCAAAATGATACAAAATAGATGAAAATTTTTCCGAATTACTGAATTTTTATTGTACTTGCATTTTGACTCCTGTTTTCCTTAATCCTTTTCCTAAAAGAAACACCCCCTTTTGATTGGATTTGATCCATCCCTTCGATTGATTGTCTACTACTGAAAATACACAATGCTAAAAACATTCTCTCGCTTTTCTATTGAGAAATCAAATGTGTATTTTCAGCCGACAAATTTGAACCATTAACTATTGGCTGCTTACTTTGAATTCATGAACGATTCTGGGATTTGAATCTCAAATTGTGTTTTCCTAATGACATAAGAAAATACAAATTGAGACAGAACTAATCAGTATTTCTTTTTTCAATCAAAAAATCCTTCTCAATTTCAATTATAACAAAACATATGAGTATATGTAAACCCCAGAACATAAATTGTTACACAGATATCCATTATTTAGATATGTTGTTGATAGGGAATTATCATAAAATTATCCTACTTCATTGCATTGAATAGAAATTCTCTTTTGATAGAACACGACCCGGGCTGTCCCGAATAGAACCGGCAATAAAAGAGAAGTCGGATATTATAGCTATCTGCATACGTGTTTAATAAATGCAACCCTTCTTATACACTTCAAATCGTATTCTACTCAAAAATCAGTAAAGTACAAATATCTCTCTTCTCTGCGAATCGTTTTTTGAACAACGAAATCCCTAACCTAACATAACATAAAGGCGGTTAAGTGCTAAAAAAATGGATTCTATCTGATTTTTTGTCTTTGTCTCCCACGAATCCTTTTTATTTTTCTCAAATTCTAATATGTAATATCATAATAATGGTATAATTTGAATCATTTTATTTTTGTTTTGCTATTCTATAGAAAACCCTATGACCTTAATAAGTCTAAGTGACAGAATTCTGTTTCTAGGATTGTTTTATCAATTCTTTTCCATTTGGATCTGTTGCAACTTCCAATTTAAGTAGAAAATTCTCTTTATTCCTCCGTTCATACGTAGTTCATACATTTCATTCCAAATATGGAGTTGGGTAAAATTTCATGTGATTCAGTAAACAGAATAGAAATTCCATCAGTACTAGATCGTCGATCTAATTCGATGAAGAATGTACTTAATAATATAATGGGATTTTTTGATAAATGGGAAATTCAAAATGCTCGGGGATGCAAATGAGGCAATGTCTACAATACCTGGATTTAATCAGATCCAATTTGAAGG
>NW_028292391.1:10000-12500 GCF_026168435.1 Sesamum indicum | reverse complement strand
AGGTATTTCGTGTTTGGTTCTAATGAAAAATTGGAAATCTATGTAACGATTGAGGCAGGGGTGATTTATCCTATCCCTTTTATTTTATTCACTTTATCACAAGAGTCAATTATTGAAATATTACTCAACCCCATGTTAAAGAAAATACATATGATAGAATCATATAAAATGGGGAAATGTTTAGCTTATATGGTATGTATCGTTCTATTTCAATGACAATAATTTTTTGGTTTTTGTGAAAAACATTTGCGATCCCTTAAATTATTTAAACTGAAATTATTTCAATTCTATATTATAGAATATCTATAACAGTGACAACTGTTCAGTCTATCTGATAGATACGAAAACCCCTCCCTATTATTTTTTGATTTTCGTAATCAGATGAAAAGAGTAAAGATTCAAATCTTAACTTCCATTGTTTTTTTATACATCTCATGAAAATGAAAAAAATGGGATTTATTTCTTCTTTTTTTTGATCTATTTTAGATTAAATCAGTGATGAGTCAATTAAAAAAGAAAGACTTATCTTCCTATGAGGATCAAACGTGATGCTTATTGTCCAGTTTTCTTCAAATGAAATCAAATTAAATAATGATGTCTAAATAGGAAACTTTTTCAATTTAAATTATAAATATATTTAATAAATATTTTTAATGATTCCTTGGAAGTGGAATCTTTGGTACTCCAAAAAGTAGGAAATCATTTAATCTATCCTATTGAGTCACTTGAAGATGCAGATTCAAAAAGTTATTCGTTTATATATTGCTATTTCTTTCTATTATCTAGATATTATTTATGTATGTTAAAGATGCTGTCTTGCTAAGACTTTTTAAGAAAAATCGTCCCACATATCATAGAAAAAGTCTAGATTACCATGTCTATGGACAGCTGAACCAATGACTATTCATGATTCCATAATTGAATCAATTCCATACCGGTTCCAAATTAAATTAGAGGAATGTTATGGTAAAACTTCGTTTGAAACGATGTGGTAGAAAGCAACGTGCGACTTGAAGGACACGGTCCGTTGTGGATTTTTACATCCACCATTTTCGATTTATCTAGGCATGAGGGTGCTCTTGGCTCGACATTGTTTGTTCTGTTACACCTGAACCCCTTCTTTTTTGTTGGGTTGTAAATAGTCCACGATGGAGCTCGAGTAGAAAGGATTAATTCATTTCTCGGGGGCAAGGATCTAGGGTTAATGCCAATCAATCAATTGGAACAACTTCGTAAATGTATCTTTCATCTATAGAAATCGAAAGGATCCAATTCGAGCAAGTTTCCAATTCAAAAGCAAAACTTGTTGGAATTGATCAAACTTTTTCGATTCAAAGTGTATCACTGGGGAATCAACTGTCCATAGGATTCTTTGATAGAAAAAATCAAAAAAGGGTATGTTGCTGCCATTTTGAAAGGATTAAGAAGCACCGAAGTAATGTCTAAACCCAATGATTTAAAATAAGGATAAAGGATCTAAGAACAAGGAAACACCATTTTAATTGTCTCGATAATCTCAATAACTGGATCAGACTAAAGAATCCAAATAGAATTTTAAACGAGACAAACAAAAGGGGGTAAAGACCACTCAATAAATGAAATTGACTAAAGATTTTTCCTTTCAGCTATTTGAGAGTTATCTAACTTGAGTTATGAGTACGAATGGTTTCTTTTTCATTTTCAGGAAAAAAAAGACTGAAATCATAGTCTAATTGATTTTATAGGCCCCATTTGTCATTTAATTTATTCGAATTGCATACATAGACAAAACTTCGAATCAAATCATTTTTCTCGAGCCGTACGAGGAGAAAACTTCCTATACGGTTCTAGGGGGGGTATTGTTCATCTACATCTATCCCAATGAGCCGTCTATCGAATCGTTGCAATTGATGTTCGATCCCGAAGAGAAGGAAAAGATCTTAGAAAAGTGGGCTTTTATGATCCAATGAAGAATCAAACTTATTTAAATGTTCCTGTTATTCTAGATTTCCTTGAAAAAGGTGCTCAACCCACAGGAACTGTTCAGAATCTTTTAAAGAAAGCGGAAGTTTTTAAGGAACTTCCGTCTTCCGTCTAATCAAATGAAATTCAATTAAAGAAATACCAAGGGGGGGTAGCGGCTTGTATATAACTTTGTATAATTTTTCTCGACTTGTTTTTTTGATTTCCCCCCCCCTTCTGGGGTATTCGTATCTATTTATCATTGTTTCCGTCGAATCCGATGGTCTAGAACGATAAAACCTTAGTTTATTGATCTTATAAATTCGGACATTTCTGTGGTTTTCATTGGAACTCGACTAACCAACAAGGAATCCACTTTGCTTATTCCACTTAGATTGATGAAATACATCATGGACTAAAAAATCCGATATCTTTTTTTTTCAATTCTTCTCCATTTATACTTTTTTAGCTATGTAAATTAGATATGTAGTGTCAATACAAGACAATTTTGAATATTATTGCATTGTGAAATTGAAATTCTTTGAATTGCAATTTCAAT